>NC_059201.1:505000-557500 GCF_020615455.1 Coregonus clupeaformis
CGGTGAATTATTAAACAGCCGAGCTGTGACGCAACGGTACAACAAACATTTGTGAATACTGGTAGTGATACTACTAGCCCCAGGCCTATGGGAAAGACAGCGGGGGATTACCCTAGCAATATAGGGAGGATAGGAAGGCACACTCTCCCTCTCTTATAACACACACACACTCTCTCTCTCTCTTCCTCTCTTCTAACTCCTAGGCGATATGGTGGAAGTAATTAAAGCAAGTGAGGGTAAATTGAAGCATATTGAACTCATCTCTCCCCCACCCCGCCTCGTCGATACATCACTCACCAAGCACTATTGATCCCAGTGAAGACTTCCCTCTGCGGGAAGAGAAGAGCAGGGCGGCTCCCACCTCCGCAGTGTGTGTGTGTGTGTGTGTGTGTGTCCAGGATTCCAGTGTGTGATGTGTGTATGGAGTGCATGTGTGTGTGTGCATATATGAGTGTATGTGTATTATATGTATGTGTGTGTCCAAGATTCCACTGTGTGTGACCAATAGCACATCTATTTCAGCTGGATCTTCACAAACTCATTTTGAACGGTCCCCCCCACCCCAACCCAACCCCCTCTTTCCTCTCCCTGCCTAAAGCTCTATCCATCTTATAACATGGGCCATGATTTTAACTAAATGAGAATCTTTCAGCTCCCCACTCCTCTCAGATTAGTAGATCAATGAGGCTGTGTGGTCATCATAAATTCACCCAGTCAGAGGACCAATCCTGCAGAATAACTTTAATGGAGCCTTATGAAGCCTCAATAAACTCTTTATAATGCCTTCATAGATGCTGCACAAATCATTTGTAAGAAAATACGCCAAATAGAGGATAGAAAGGGGTTATGACACATTTGGCAAAGCACCACATGGAAGGACCTGATAAGGGTATTTTGAATCGTGGTGAAATCCATTCATTTCTGGTCAATTTCAATGGGTTGTTATCTATCTTCAATGGGTTGTTATCTATCTTCAATGGGTTGTTATCTATCTTCAAAGGGTTGTTATCTATCTTCAATGGGTTATTATCTATCTTCAAAGGGTTGTTATCTATCTTCAAAGGGTTGTTATCTATCTTCAAAGGGTTGTTATCTATCTTTAATGGGTTGTTATCAATCTTCAATGGGTTGTTATCTATCTTCAATGGGTTGTTATCTATCTTCAATGGGTTGTTATGTACTGCCTCTTTTTACTCTCTCACCCCTCTCTGTTCATCTCTCTCCCCTTATCTCCATCTTCTCTCTCTCTCTCTCTCTCTCTCTCTCCCTATCTACTCCCTGTCTCTCTCTCTCCACATCTACTCCCTGTCTCTCTCTCTCCACATCTACTCCCTGTCTCTCTCTCCCCACATCTACTCACTGTCTCTCTCTCCCCACATCTACTCCCTGTCTCTCTCTCCCCACATCTACTCCCTGTCTCTCTCTCCCCACATCTCTCTCTCTCTCTCTCTCTCTCTCTCTCTCTCTCTCTCTCTCTCTCTCTCTCTCTCTCTCTCTCTCTCTCTCTCTCTCTCTCTCTCTCTCTCTCTCTCTCTCTCTCTCTCTCTCTCTCTCTCTCTCTCTCTCTCTCTCTCTCTCTCTCTCTCTCTCTCTCTCTCTCTCTCTCTCTCTCTCTCTCTCTCTCTCTCTCTCTCTCTCTCTGATCACTGCGATGGATATCAAACAGCCTGGACCCACCTGTCAGTGTGGGCAAGTTAGCAATTAAAGCTCCCGCAGCCAGACGTCAGATAAATCACCCAGGCGAGGGGAGGAGGGACAGGGGGAGAGGGGAGCGGGCAAGCCCCGGCAAGCCCAGCCAGGAGAGGCCTAGACTGGGGAAGGATGAGCACGGCCTGTCTCTCTCAGAGAGAGAACCACACAGATGACTGGTGGATTGTATTGATTTGTATAGATGATTTGTAGATCACTATGTTATGGTCTGCTGGATAATAAAGACTTAAGACAAATGGAGCCTCTTACAGAGGATGGAAACTGTATCCTGATACTCTGCATTAATAATACTGACCTTCTGCTTGTCACTCATTGACCACTGCCAGGTCACATGCTTTGACCCATCAGTGAGTGGTTTCAGACTGAGGCAGGGTGACACTAGCTATTGTCAGAATGGAAACATTGCTTTATACAGCAATGGAAAATATGACAGACTTTGTGAATGAAACATGCAAATGTATTTTCTCGCCCTGCTCTACACCACCCTCACCTCAAAGAGAGAGAGAGAGAGAGAGAGAGAGAGAGAGAGAGAGAGAGAGAGAGAGAGAGAGAGAGAGTGTGTGTTTGAGTGTGTTTGAAGGCGTGAACCAAACCCAGCCCAGGCTGCTGTGACCTGCTAGAAGGTAAACAACGTTAGCTGGTGTTTTTACACCGAAGGAATGAAGGAGGGAAGAGAGAAACAGACGACACACACACACACACACACACACACACACACCGCCAAACACGCTGAAAGGGGCCGCGCAGAGGAGAGGAAACTCCCTGGCTGGGAAAACCAGGGATCACTCACGTCCTGATTTTCTGATAAGCATGGATGTGTATTTATGTGTGTGTGTGTGTGTGTGAGGTGTGTGAGTGCATGTGTGTTTTTTCCTTTGCACTCTGTCACGATCGTCTAAAGGAGCGGACCAATACGCAGGCGTGGAGGAACATGATGACTTTATTTATAAAGCAACCACGAAAAAACAACAAATGACGAAAATGAAGTCCTCAGTGACACGACTGAACTTGGAACAATAACCCACAAAACACAGGAGAAAACACACAGAATATATATGGCTCCCAATCAGAGATAACGAGCCGACAGCTGACACTCGTTACCTCCGATTGGGAGTCATTAACCAATCAACAAAAACACAAACAAATGAAACTCACCCAACCCAACACCACCAAATGAAATACACCCTGGCTCTAACACACAGTCCTTGGAGCCAGAGTGTGACAGTACCCCCTAAAGGTGCGCACTCCGGGCGCCACCAGCATACAGCTCTAGGGGAGGGTCTGGGTGGGCGTCTGTCCCCGGTGGCGGCTCTGGCCCCGGTCGTGATCCCCACCCCACCGCAGTCACAACCTGCTTCGGTAGCCTCCTCCCAATGACCACCCTCCAACTAACCCCACCTGGACTAAGGGGCAACACCGGACTAAGGGGCAGCATCGGACTGAGGGCAGTACCGGACTACGGGGCAGTACCGGACTAAGGGGCAGTACCGGACTAAGGGGCAGTACCGGACTAAGGGGGCAGTACCAGGCTAAGGGACAGCACCAGGATAAGGGACAGCACCAGGATAAGGAGCAACACCGAGCTAAGGGGCAGCACCTGACTAAATGGCGGATCCTGGCTGGCTGGCTCATGGCTGGCTGACGGATCTGGCTGCTCATGGCTGGCTGACGGATCTGGCTGCTCATGGCTGGCTGACGGATCTGGCTGCTCATGGCCGACTGACCGGATCTGGCTGATCCTGTCTGGCAGAAGGCTCTGGCTGATCCTGTCTGGCAGAAGGCTCTGGCTGATCCTGTCTGGCAGAAGGCTCTGGCTGATCCTGTCTGGCAGAAGGCTCTGGCTGATCCTGTCTGGCGGAAGGCTCTGGCTGATCCTGTCTGGCGGAAGGCTCTGGCTGATCCTGTCTGGCAGACGGCTCTGGCTGATCCTGTCTGGCGGAAGGCTCTGACGGCGTGTGGGCAGACGGGCAGTTCAGGACGGGCGTTGGGCAGACGGACAGTTCAGGCCCCGTTGGGCAGACGGCAGACTCTGGCCGTCTGAGGCGCATCGTAGGCCTGGTGCGTGGTGCCGGAACAGGAGGTACCGGGCTGAGGACACGCATCTCAGGACTAGTGCGGGGAGAAGCAACAGGGCATGCTGGACCCTGGGGACGCACCGTAGGCCTGATGCGTGGTGCCGGAACAGGAGGTACCGGGCTGAGGACACGCATCTGGGCTAGTGCGGGAGTCGGAACAGGGCATGCTGGACCCTGGGGACTCCCATAACGCCTAGTGCGGGAGCCGGAACAGGGCATGCTGGACCCTGGGGACTCACCTCACGCCCTAGTGCGGAGAGCAGGAACAGGCCGGGCGGGGCTGGCGACGCGCACCGTATCCCTGGTGCGAGTGGCCGGAACAGGCCGGGCCGGGCTGGTGGCGCACCGTATCCCCTGGTGCGTGGAGTAGGAACAGGCCGGGCTGGGCTGGCGGGCGCACCGTATCCCTGGTGCGTGGAGTAGGAACAGGCCGGGCTGGGCTGGCGGGCGCACCGTATCCCTGGTGCGTGGAGTAGGAACAGGCCGGGCTGAGCTGGCGCACGCGCACCGCATACTTGGTGCGTATGGCAGGAACAGGCCGAACCGGGCTGGCGACGCGCACCTTACACTTAGTGCGAGGACCGGAACAGGCCGACGTGCACGGGAACACACACTACTGGCTGCACCTCGGGACTAGGAACGGGCCGGACCGAACTGGTTACACACCCCAGTACCTCACGCCGTGCCTCAACACCTTCCTTCCCTGCTTTACCCAGTAGCCCCTTGACCTGGTAGCCCACTGAATCTGCCCCTTTCTCTGCCTCCGTCAGCCCCCTTAACCTGGCAGCCCTCTGACTCTGCCTAGTGGCAGCCTCCTGCTGCTCCGTCGCCCAAGCCATGTGCCCCCCAAAAAAATTTCTTGGGGTTGCCTCTCGTCCTTCCGACGGTGATGGCCCTGCTGATGCCGTTGCTCCTCTGCCGGCCGCTCTCCACCGTCTCGTTCCATGGTCGGGCATCCATACCATCTAGGATCTCCTCCCAAGTCCAGGACCCTTTACCTTCCACCAGTTCCTTCCATGTCCAGACCCTTTGTTCCTGGACGCTGTTTGGTTCCTTTATGGTGGGTTATTCTGTCACGATCGTCTAAAGGAGCGGACCAATACGCAGCGTGTGAGGAACATGATGACTTTATTTATAAAGCAACCACGAAAAAACAACAAATGACGAAATGAAGTCCTCAGTGACACGACTGAACTTGGAACAATAACCCACAAAACACAGGAGAAAACACACAGAATATAGATGGGCTCCCAATCAGAGATAACGAGCCGACAGCTGACACTCGTTACCTCCGATTGGGAGTCATTAACCAATCACCAAAAACACAAACAAATGAAACTCACCCAACGCAACACCACCAAATGAAATACACCTGGCTCTAACACACAGTCCTTGGAGCCAGAGTGTGACACACTCATCAGCCTTCTCAAATCTTTCCAAGAGCATTTATTTCTATGAGTTAAACCTTAGCATGGGAAAAGACAAGGATATCGAAGACATTTCAATGGAACCCAATGTACTGTACACATCATATCTTGGTGGTCCTCTGTAGTTCAGCTGGTAGAGCACGGCGCTTGTAACGCCAAGGTAGTGGGTTCGATCCCCGGGACCACCCATACACAAAAAAATTTTATGCACGCATGACTGTAAGTCCCTTTGGATAAAAGCGTTTGCTAAATGGCATATTATTATTATTATTATTATTATCTTTTCACCTGCCTTCACAGATACGTTATGCAAGTCATCTTTTACATGTGGTCATACCTCAGCTATGGCTAACTGTCATCGCCAGCAAACACCTCTTTATGACAATGTTTTGTCCACACGCACCTGACCACCTAGATTGAAGTGAACAACCACCACTCGCCAACAAAAGGATCCTTCCCCACCTTTGAGGGTGCAGAAATCATTGCAGAGAGGGAGGTGCGGACACACGCGTCCGCGAATAGCTATGACGACGCGACGGGTGTATGTGATGACACACACAGTCTGCCTCCTCCAATACAACTCGATGACAGACACTCACTCACTCACTCAACACACACACACACACACACTCACCACAATAAAATACACACCTCACGAATCATCACCACACGTCATGAGATGGAAATGTGTGTGAAAACATACCATGAGTGTGTATGTGTGTGTGTGTGGGAGTGTTGCACGGTGAGGTGTGTGTCTATGTGTGTGTGTGTGTGTGTGTGTGTGTGTGGGAATGTTGCACAGTGAGGTGTGTATCTATGTGTGTGTGTGTGTGGGAGTGTTGCACGGTGAGATGTGTATCTATGTGTGTGTGTGGGAGTGTTGCACGGTGAGGTGTGTATCTATGTGTGTTGCATGGTGAGGTGTGTATCTATGTGTGTGTGTGTGTGGGAGTGTTGCACAGTGAGGTATGTATCTATGTGTGTGTGTGTGTGTGTGGGAGTGTTGCACGGTGAGATGTGTATCTATGTGTGTGTGTGGGAGTGTTGCACGGTGAGGTGTGTATCTATGTGTGTGTGTGTGTGGGAGTGTTGCATGGTGAGGTGTGTATCTATGTGTGGGTGTGTGGGGAGTGACAGTGGAGTGAGGGAGACTATTGTGTGTGTGTGGGAGTGTTGCATGGTGAGATGTGTATCTATGTGTGTGTGTGGGAGTGTTGCGCGGTGAGGTGGGAGTGTGGATTAACGTCTGTATTTGCGTTGACAGGTACAAGTCTACGAGGGAGGTACATAAACACCTTCAAGCGATCCATTCCCCTACAACTCTTTGTTCAGATAAACCCTGACACCCAGACACACCACACATTGCACGCACGCTTTCACACACACACACACACACACAAAGCGCTTATAACGTGACCCTTTCCTACCCCTCTCTCCCTATTTAACACACGCTCACACCTCTCCCAGCTGAAAATATAGCCCAGAGGGCCCTCTATACAGCGTCTTACTAAACCCTAATGTTGACAGGTTTGACTGCAGGTAGATTATATAGAATCTAGCAGGTATATCAAAGAATGGCGCTTTCCTCGACACGCTGCGCTGATGGCTGATTTGGGAGGAAAGACAGGAACGTTGCGATATAAGTTTGATGTATTTTCTTTGGAGGTGGCGGTGGTGTATAGGAGCATGTGTGGGGAAGGGAGTTGAGTAGGTGTGTTTGTGTGTTTGTGATGTTCAGGGGATGTTCAGAGACACCTTATTCATTTGATAACAATTAGGAGGGTGTGCGCGTGTTACAATTCAACCTGAGCAGGTGAGAACATTCAGGAGGCACCTGCAGAGCTTCTTGCTCTCTCTGAACCATACTTCTCTCTCTCTGAACCATACTTCTCTCTCTCGCTGAACCATACTTCTCTCTCTCGCTGAACCATACTTCTCTCTCTCTGAACCATACTTCTCTCTCTCTGAACCATACTTCTCTCTCTCTGAACCATACATCTCTCTCTCGCTGAACCATACTTCTCTCTCTCTCTGAACCATACTTCTCTCTCTCTGAACCATACTTCTCTCTCTCGCTAAACCATACTTCTCTCTCTCTGAATCATACTTCTCTCTCTCTGAACAATACTTCTCTCTCTCTCTACCATACTTCTCTCTCTCTCTCTGAATCATACTTCTCTGTCTCTAAACCATACTTCTATCTCTCTGAACCATACTTTTCTCTCTCTCTCTCTCTGAACCATGCTTCTCCCTCTCCCTCTCTCTCTCTGAACCATTCTTCTCTCTCTCTCTGAACTATACTTATCTCTCTCTGAACCATACTTCTCTCTCTGAACCATACTTATCTCTCTCTCTGAACCATACTTCTCTCTCTATGAACCATACTTCTCTCTCTCTCTGAACCATACTTCTCTCTCTCTGAACCATACTTTTCTCGCTCTCTCTCTCTGAACCATGCTTCTCCCTCTCTCTCTCTGAACCATTCTTATCTCTCTCTCTCTGAACTATACTTCTCTCTCTCTGAACCATACTTCTCTCTCTGAACCATACTTCTCTCTCTCTCTGAACCATACTTCTCTCTCTATGAACCATACTTCTCTCTCTCTCTGAACCATACTTCTCTCTCTCTGAACCATACATATCTCTCTCTCTCTGAACCATACTCCTCTCTCTGAACCATACTTCTCTCTCTCTCAACCATACTTCTCTCTCTCTGAACCATACTTCTCTCTCTCTGAACCATACTTCTCTCTCTGAACAATACTTCTCTCTCTCTGTGAACCATACTTCTCTCTCTGAACCGTACTTCTCTCTCTCTCTCTGAACCATACTTCTCTCTCTCTCTCTGAACCATACTTCTCTCTCTCTGAAACATGCTTCTCTCTCTCTGAACCATACTTTTCTCTCGCTGAACCATACTTCTCTCTCTCGCTAAACCATGATTCTCTCTCTCTGAACCATACTTCTCTCTCTCTGAACCATACTTCTCTCTCTCTCTGAACCATACTTCTCTGTCTCTAAACCATACTTCTATCTCTCTGAACCATACTTTTCTCGCTCTCTCTCTGAACCATGCTTCTCCCTCTCTCTCTCTGAACCATTCTTCTCTCTCTCTCTGAACTATACTTCTCTCTCTCTGAACCATACTTCTCTCTCTGAACCATACTTATCTCTCTCTCTGAACCATACTTCTCTCTCTATGAACCATACTTCTCTCTCTCTCTGAACCATACATCTCTCTCTCTGAACCATACTTTTCTCGCTCTCTCTCTCTCAACCATGCTTCTCCCTCTCTCTCTCTGAACCATTCTTCTCTCTCTCTCTCTGAACTATACTTCTCTCTCTCTGAACCATACTTCTCTCTCTGAACCATACTTCTCTCTCTCTCTCTGAACCATACTTCTCTCTCTCTGAACCATACATATCTCTCTCTCTCTCTGAACCATACTTCTCTCTCTCTGAACCATACTTCTCTCTCTCTCTCAACCATACTTTTCTCTCTCTGAACCATACTTCTCTCTCTCTGAACCATACTTCTCTCTCTGAACCATACTTATCTCTCTCTCTGAACCATACTTCTCTCTCTGAACCGTACTTCTCTCTCTCTCTCTCTGAACCATACTTCTCTCTCTCTCTCTGAACCATACTTCTCTCTCTCTGAACCATGCTTCTCTCTCTCTGAACCATACTTCTCTCTCGCTGAACATTACTTCTCTCTCTCGCTAAACCACGCTTCTCTCTCTCTGAACCATGCTTCTCTCTCTCTGAACCATACTTCTCTCTCTCTCTGAACCATACTTCTCTGTCTCTAAACCATACTTCTCTCTCTATGAACCATACTTCTCTCTCTCTGAACCATACTTCTCTCTCTCTGAACCATACTTTTCTCTCTCTCTCTCTCTGAACCATGCTTCTCCCTCTCTCTCTCTGAACCATTCTTCTCTCTCTCTCTCTGAAGTATACTTCTCTCTCTCTGAACCGTACTTCTCTCTCTGAACCATACTTATCTCTCTCTGAACCATACTTCTCTCTCTATGAACCATACTTCTCTCTCTCTCTGAACCATACTTCTCTCTCTCTGAACCATACTTTTCTCGCTCTCTCTCTCTGAACCATGCTTCTCCCTCTCTCTCTCTGAACCATTCTTATCTCTCTCTCTCTGAACTATACTTCTCTCTCTCTGAACCATACTTCTCTCTCTGAACCATACTTATCTATCTCTCTGAACCATACTTCTCTCTCTCTGAACCATACTTTTCTCGCTCTCTCTCTCTGAACCATGCTTCTCCCTCTCTCTCTCTGAACCATTCTTATCTCTCTCTGAACCATACTTCTCTCTCTCTGAACCATACTTCTCTCTCTGAACCATACTTATCTCTCTCTCTGAACCATACTTCTCTCTCTACGAACCATACTTCTCTCTCTCTCTGAACCATACTTCTCTCTCTCTGAACCATACTTCTCTCTCTCTCTCTCTGAACCATACATATCTCTCTCTCTCTGAACCATACTTCTCTCTCTGAACCATACTTCTCTCTCTCTCTCTCAACCATACTTCTCTCTTTCTGAACCATACTTCTCTCTCTCTCTGAACCATAATTCTCTCTCTCTGAACCATACTTCTCTCTCTCGCTGAACCATACTTCTCTCTCTCTCTCTGAACCATACTTCTCTCTCTCTCTGAACCATACTTCTCTCTCGCAGAACCATACTTCTCTCTCTCTGAACCATACTTCTCTCTCTCGCTGAACCATACTTCTCTCTCTCTGAACCATACTTCTCTCTCTCTCTCTCTCTCTGAACCATACTTCTCTCTCTCTGAACCATACTTATCTCGCTCTCTCTGAACCATACTTATCTCTCTCTCTGAACCATACTTCTCTCTCTGAACCATACTTCTCTCTCTCTGAACCATACTTCTCTCTCTCTGAACCATACTTCTCTTTCTGAACATACTTCTCTCTCTGAACCATACTTCTCTCTCTCTCTGAACCATCCTTCTCTCTCTCTGAACCATACTTCTCTATCTCTGAACCATACTTCTATCTCTCTGAACCATACTTCTCTCTCTCTCTGAACCATACTTCTCTCTCTCTGAAACATGCTTCTCTCTCTCTGAACCATACTTCTCTCTCTCTGAACCATACTTTTCTCGCTCTCTCTCTCTGAACCATGCTTCTCCCTCTCTCTCTCTGAACCATTCTTATCTCTCTCTCTCTGAACTATACTTCTCTCTCTCTGAACCATACTTCTCTCTCTGAACCATACTTCTCTCTCTATGAACCATACTTCTCTATCTCTCTGAACCATACTTCTCTCTCTCTGAACCATACTTCTCTCTCTCTCTCAACCATACTTCTCTCTCTCTGAACCATACTTCTCTCTCTCTGAACCATACTTCTCTCTCTGAACCATACTTATCTCTCTCTCTGAACCATACTTCTCTCTCTCTGAACAATACTTCTCTCTCTCTCTGAACCATACTTCTCTCTCTCTGAACCATACTTCTCTCTCTCTGAACCATACATCTCTCTCTCGCTGAACCATACTTCTCTCTCTCTCTGAACCATACTTCTCTCTCTCTGAACCATACTTCTCTCTCTGGCTAAACCATACTTCTCTCTCTCTGAATCATACTTCTCTCTCTCTGAACAATACTTCTCTCTCTCTCTACCATACTTCTCTCTCTCTCTCTGAATCATACTTCTCTCTCTCTAAACCATACTTCTATCTCTCTGAACCATACTTTTCTCGCTCTCTCTCTCTGAACCATGCTTTCCTCTCCCTCTCTCTCTCTGAACCATTCTTCTCTCTCTCTCTGAACTATACTTCTCTCTCTCTGAACCATACTTCTCTCTCTGAACCATACTTCTCTCTCTCTGAACCATACTTCTCTCTCTATGAACCGTACTTCTCTCTCTCTCTGAACCATACTTCTCTCTCTCTGAACCATACTTTTCTCTCTCTCTCTCTGAACCATGCTTCTCCTCTCTCTCTCTGAACCATTCTTATCTCTCTCTCTCTGAACTATACTTCTCTCTCTCTGAACCATACTTCTCTCTCTGAACCATACTTCTCTCTCTCTCTCTGAACCATACTTTCTCTCTCTATGAACCATACTTCTCTCTCTCTCTGAACCATACTTCTCTCTCTCTGAACCATACATTCTCTCTCTCTCTGAACCATACTCTCTCTCTGAACCATACTTCTCTCTCTCTGAACCATACTTCTCTCTCTCTGAACCATACTTCTCTCTCTCTGAACCATACTTCTCTCTCTGAACCATACTTATCTCTCTCTCTGAACCATACTTCTCTCTCTGAACCGTACTTCTCTCTCTCTCTCTGAACCATACTTCTCTCTCTCTCTCTGAACCATACTTCTCTCTCTCTGAACCATGCTTCTCTCTCTCTGAACCATACTTCTCTCTCGCTGAACCATACTTCTCTCTCTCGCTAAACCATGATTCTCTCTCTCTGAACCATACTTCTCTCTCTCTCTGAACCATACTTCTCTGTCTCTAAACCATACTTCTATCTCTCTGAACCATACTTTTCTCGCTCTCTCTCTCTGAACCATGCTTCTCCCTCTCTCTCTCTGAACCATTCTTCTCTCTCTCTCTGAACTATACTTCTCTCTCTCTGAACCATACTTCTCTCTCTGAACCATACTTATCTCTCTCTCTGATCCATACTTCTCTCTCTATGAACCATACTTCTCTCTCTCTCTGAACCATACATCTCTCTCTCTGAACCATACTTTTCTCGCTCTCTCTCTCTCAACCATGCTTCTCCCTCTCTCTCTCTGAACCATTCTTCTCTCTCTCTCTCTGAACTATACTTCTCTCTCTCTGAACCATACTTCTCTCTCTGAACCATACTTCTCTCTCTCTCTGAACCATACTTCTCTCTCTCTGAACCATACATATCTCTCTCTCTCTCTGAACCATACTTCTCTCTCTGAACCATACTTCTCTCTCTCTCTCAACCATACTTTTCTCTCTCTGAACCATACTTCTCTCTCTCTGAACCATACTTCTCTCTCTGAACCATACTTATCTCTCTCTCTGAACCATACTTCTCTCTCTGAACCGTACTTCTCTCTCTCTCTCTCTGAACCATACTTCTCTCTCTCTCTCTGAACCATACTTCTCTCTCTCTGAACCATGCTTCTCTCTCTCTGAACCATACTTCTCTCTCGCTGAACATTACTTCTCTCTCTCGCTAAACCACGCTTCTCTCTCTCTGAACCATGCTTCTCTCTCTCTGAACCATACTTCTCTCTCTCTCTGAACCATACTTCTCTGTCTCTAAACCATACTTCTCTCTCTATGAACCATACTTTGTCTCTCTCTCTGAACCATGCTTTCCTCTCTCTCTCTGAACCATTCTTCTCTCTCTCTCTCTGAACCATACTTCTCTCTCTCTGAACCATACTTCTCTCTCTGAACCATACTTCTCTCTCTCTGAACCATACTTCTCTCTCTCTGAACCATACTTCTCTCTCTCTGAACCATACTTCTCTCTCTCTACGAACCATACTTTCTCTCTCTCTGAACCATACTTCTCTCTCTCTGAACCATGCTTTCTTCTCTCTCTCTGAACCATACTTCTCTCTCTCTCTGAACCATACTCTCTCTCTCTCTGAACCATACTTCTCTCTCTCTCTCTGAACCATACTTCTCTCTCTCTGAACCATACTTCTCTCTCTCTGAACCATACTCTGCCTCTCTCTCTGAACCATGCTTCTCCCTCTCTCTCTCTGAACCATTCTTCTCTCTCTCTCTGAACTATACTTATCTCTCTCTGAACCATACTTCTCTCTCTGAACCATACTTATCTCTCTCTCTGAACCATACTTCTCTCTCTATGAACCATACTTCTCTCTCTCTCTGAACCATACTTCTCTCTCTCTGAACCATACTTTTCTCGCTCTCTCTCTCTGAACCATGCTTCTCCCTCTCTCTCTCTGAACCATTCTTATCTCTCTCTCTCTGAACTATACTTCTCTCTCTCTGAACCATACTTCTCTCTCTGAACCATACTTTCTCTCTCTCTGAACCATACTTCTCTCTCTATGAACCATACTTCTCTCTCTCTCTGAACCATACTTCTCTCTCTCTGAACCATACTTCTCCTCTGCATCTCTCTCTCTGAACCATAACTTCTCTCTCTGAACCATACTTCTCTCTCTCTAAACCATACTTCTCTCTCTCTGAACCATACTTCTCTCTCTCTGAACCATGCCTCTCTCTCTGAACCATACTTCTCTCTCTCTCTGAACCATACTTCTCTCTCTCTGAACCATACTTCTCTCTCTCTGAACCATACTTTCTCTCTCTGAACCATACTTCTCTCTCTGAACCATACTTCTCTCTCTGAACCATACTTCTCTCTCTCTCTGAACCATACTTCTCTCTCTCTGAACCATACTTCTCTCTCTCTCTGAACCATACTTCTCTCTGAACCACTCTCTCTGAACCATACTTCTCTCTCTCTCTGAACCATACTTATTCTCTGAACCATCTCTCTCTCTGAACCATACTTCTCTCTCTCTGAACCATACTCTCTCTCTGAACCATACTTCTCTCTCTGAACCATACTTTCTCTCTGAACCATACTTTCTCTCTCTGAACCATACTTCTCTCTCTCTGAACCATACTTCTCTCTCTCTGAACCATACTTCTCTCTCTCTGAACCATACTTCTCTCTCTCTGAACCATACTTCTCTCTCTCTCTGAACCATACTTCTCTCTCTCTGAACCATACTTCTCTCTCTGAACCATACTTCTCTCTCTCTGAACCATACTTCTGCTCTCTCTCTGAACCATACTTCTCCTCTCTCTCTCTGAACCATACTTCTTCTCTCTCTCTGAACCATACTTCTCTCTCTCTGAACCATACTTTCTCTCTCTGAACCATACTTCTCTCTCTCTGAACCATACTTCTCTCTCTGAACCATACTTCTCTCTCTCTCTGAACCATACTTCTCTCTCTCTGAACCATACTTCTCTCTCTCTGAACCATACTTCTCTCTCTCTGAACCATACTTTTCTCTCTCTCTCTCTCTGAACCATGCTTCTCTCTCTCTCTCTGAACCATACTTCTCTCTCTCTCTGAACCATACTTCTCTCTCTGAACCATACTTCTCTCTCTCTGAACCATACTTCTCTCTCTCTCTGAACCATACTTCTCTCTCTCTGAACCATACATATCTCTCTCTCTCTCTGAACCATACTTCTCTCTCTGAACCATACTTCTCTCTCTCTCTGAACCATACTTCTCTCTCTCTGAACCATACTTCTCTCTCTCTGAACCATACTTTCCTCTCTCTCTGAACCATACTTTCTCTCTCTGAACCATACTTCTCTCTCTCTCTGAACCATACTTCTCTCTCTCTGAACCATACTTCTCTCTCTGAACCATACTTCTCTCTCTCTCTGAACCATACTTCTCTCTCTCTGAACCATACTTCTCTCTCTCTGAACCATACTTCTCTCTCTCTGAACCATACTTATCTCTCTCTCTGAACCATAATTCTCTCTCTCTGAACCATACTTCTCTCTCTCTGAACCATACTTCTCTCTCTCTCTGAACCATACTTCTCTCTCTCTCTCTGAACCATACTTCTCTCTCTCTCTGAACCATACTTCTCTCTCTCTGAACCATACTTCTCTCTCTCTCTGAACCATACTCTTCTCTCTCTCTGAACCATACTTCTCTCTCTCTGAACCATACTTCTCTCTCTCTGAACCTTACTCTCTCTCTCTCTGAACCATACTTCTCTCTCTCTGAACCATACTTCTCTCTCTGAACCATACTTCTCTCTCTATGAACCATACTTCTCTCTCTCTCTGAACCATACTTCTCTCTCTCTGAACCATACTTTTCTCTCTCTCTCTCTGAACCATGCTTCTCCCTCTCTCTCTCTGAACCATTCTTCTCTCTCTCTGAACTATACTTCTCTCTCTGAACCATACTTCTCTCTCTGAACCATACTTATCTCTCTCTGAACCATACTTCTCTCTCTCTATGAACCATACTTCTCTCTCTCTCTGAACCATACTTCTCTCTCTCTGAACCATACTTCTCTCTCTCTGAACCATGCTTTTCTCTCTCTCTGAACCATTCTTACTCTCTCTCTCTGAACTATACTTCTCTCTCTCTGAACCATACTTCTCTCTCTGAACCATACTTCCTCTCTCTCTGAACCATACTTTCTCTCTCTGAACCATACTTCTCTCTCTCTCTGAACCATACTTCTCTCTCTGAACCATACATATCTCTCTCTCTGAACCATACTTTCTCTCTCTGAACCATACTTCTCTCTCTCTGAACCATACTTCTCTCTCTCTGAACCATACTTCTCTCTCTCTGAACCATACTTCTCTCTCTGAACCATACTTCTCTCTCTCTCTGAACCATTCTTCTCTCTCTCTCTGAACCATACTTCTCTCTCTCTGAACCATACTTCTCTCTCTCTGAACCATACTTCTCTCTCTCTGAACCATACTTCTCTCTCTCTGAACCATACTTCTCTCTCTCTGAACCATACTTCTCTCTCTCTGAACCATACTTCTCTCTCTCTCTGAACCATGCTTCTCTCTCTCTGAACCATACTTTCTCTCTCTCTGAACCATACTTCTCTCTCTCTCTGAACCATACTTCTCTCTCTCTGAACCATACTTCTCTCTCTCTGAACCATACTTTCTCTCTCTGAACCATACTCTCTCTCTGAACCATACTTCTCTCTCTCTCTGAACCATTCTTCTCTCTCTCTCTGAACCATACTTCTCTCTCTCTCTGAACCATACTTCTCTCTCTCTGAACCATACTTCTCTCTCTCTGAACCATACTTCTCTCTCTATGAACCATACTTTTCTCTCTCTCTGAACCATACTTCTCTCTCTGAACCATACTTTTCTCTCTCTCTCTCTGAACCATGCTTCTCCCTCTCTCTCTCTGAACCATTCTTCTCTCTCTCTCTCTGAACTATACTTCTCTCTCTCTGAACCATACTTCTCTCTCTGAACCATACTTCTCTCTCTCTGAACCATACTTCTCTCTCTCTGAACCATACTTCTCTCTCTCTGAACCATACTCTCTGAACCATACTTCTCTCTCTCTGAACCATACTTCTCTCTCTCTCTGAACCATACTTCTCTCTCTCTGAACCATACTTCTCTCTCTCTGAACCATACTTTCTCTCTCTCTGAACCATACTTTCTCTCTCTCTCTGAACCATACTTCTCTCTCTCTCTGAACCATACTTCTCTCTCTGAACCATACTTTCTCTCTCTCTGAACCATACTTCTCTCTCTCTGAACCATACTTCTCTCTCTCTGAACCATGCTTCTCTCTCTCTGAACCATACTTTCTCTCTCTGAACCATACTTCTCTCTCTCTGAACCATACTTCTCTCTCTCTGAACCATACTTCTCTCTCTGAACCATACTTATCTCTCTCTCTGAACCATGCTTTCTCTCTCTCTCTGAACCATACTTCTCTCTCTCTCTCTGAACCATACTTCTCTCTCTCTGAACCATACTTCTCTCTCTGAACCATACTTCTCTCTCTCTCTGAACCATACTTCTCTCTCTGAACCATATTCTCTCTCTGAACCATACTTCTCTCTCTCTCTCTGAACCATACTTCTCTCTCTCTCTGAACCATACTTCTCTCTCTGAACCATACTTCTCTCTCTCTGAACCATACTTCTCTCTCTCTCTGAACCATACTTCTCTCTCTCTCTGAACCATACTTCTCTCTCTCTGAACCATACTTCTCTCTAACTCTCTTCGCTGAACCATACTTCTCTCTCTCTGAACCATACTTTTCTCTCTCTCTGAACCATACTTTCTCTCTCTCTGAACCATACTTCTCTCTCTCTGAACCATACTTCTCTCTCTCTGAACCATACTTCTCTCTCTCTCTCAACCATACTTCTCTCTCTCTCTCAACCATACTTCTCTCTCTCTGAACCATACTTCTCTCTCTCTCTCTGAACCATACTTCTCTCTCTCTGAACCATACTTCTCTCTCTCTGAACCATACTTATCTCTCTCTGAACCATACTTCTCTCTCTATGAACCATACTTCTCTCTCTCTGAACCATACTTTCTCTCTCTCTGAACCATACTTTTCTCGCTTCTCTCTCTCTGAACCATGATTCTCTCTCTCTCTCTGAACCATTCTTATCTCTCTCTCTGAACTATACTTCTCTCTCTCTGAACCATACTTCTCTCTCTGAACCATACTCTATCTCTCTCTCTGAACCATACTTCTCTCTCTATGAACCATACTTCTCTCTCTCTGAACCATACTTTCTCTCTCTGAACCATACATATCTCTCTCTCTGAAGCATACTTCTCTCTCTCTGAACCATACTTCTCTCTCTCTCTCTGAACCATACTTCTCTCTCTCTGAACCATACTTCTCTCTCTCTGAACCATACTTTTCTCGCTCTCTCTCTCTGAACCATGCTTCTCCCTCTCTCTCTCTGAACCATTCTTCTCTCTCTCTCTCTGAACTATACTTCTCTCTCTCTGAACCATACTTCTCTCTCTGAACCATACTTCTCTCTCTCTCTGAACCATACTTCTCTCTCTCTGAACCATACATATCTCTCTCTCTCTGAACCATACTTCTCTCTCTCTCTCTGAACCATACTTCTCTCTCTCTCAACCATACTTCTCTCTCTCTGAACCATACTTCTCTCTCTCTGAACAATACTTCTCTCTCGCTGAACCATGCTTCTCTCTCTGAACCGTACTTCTCTCTCTCTCTCTGAACCATACTTCTCTCTCTCTCTCTGAACCATACTTCTCTCTCTCTGAACCATGCTTCTCTCTCTCTAAACCATACTTCTCTCTCGCTGAACCATACTTCTCTCTCTCGCTAAACCATGCTTCTCTCTCTCTGAACCATACTTCTCTCTCTCCGAACCATACTTCTCTCTCTCTCTGAACCATACTTCTCTGTCTCTAAAACATACTTCTATCTCTCTGAACCATACTTTTCTCGCTCTCTCTCTCTGAACCATGCTTCTCCTTCTCTCTCTCTGAACCATTCTTCTCTCTCTCTCTGAACTATACTTCTCTCTCTCTGAACCATACTTCTCTCTCTGAACCATACTTTCTCTCTCTCTGAACCATACTTCTCTCTCTATGAACCATACTTCTCTCTCTCTCTGAACCATACTTCTCTCTCTGAACCATACTTTCTCTCTCTCTCTCTCTCAACCATGCTTCTCCCTCTCTCTCTCTGAACCATTCTTATCTCTCTCTCTCTGAACTATACTTCTCTCTCTCTGAACCATACTTCTCTCTCTGAACCATACTTCTCTCTCTCTGAACCATACTTCTCTCTCTCTGAACCATACTCTTCTCTCTCTGAACCATACTTCTCTCTCTCTGAACCATACTTCTCTCTCTCTCTCAACCATACTTCTCTCTCTCTGAACCATACTTCTCTCTCTCTGAACCATACTTCTCTCTCTGAACCATACTTATCTCTCTCTGTGAACCATACTTCTCTCTCTGAACCGTACTTCTCTCTCTCTCTGAACCATACTTCTCTCTCTCTCTCTGAACCATACTTCTCTCTCTCTGAACCATGCTTCTCTCTCTGCTGAACCATACTTCTCTCTCGCTGAACCATACTTCTCTCTGAACCACTTCTCTCTCTCTGAACCATACTTCTCTCTCTCTGAACCGTACTTCTCTCTCTCTGAACCATACTCTCTCTCTCTGAACCATACTTTTCTCTCTCTCTGAACCATGCTTCTCTCTCTCTCTCTGAACCATACTTTCTCTCTCTCTGAACCATACTTCTCTCTCTCTGAACCATACTTCTCTCTCTGAACCATACTTCTCTCTCTCTCTGAACCATACATATCTCTCTCTGAACCATACTTCTCTCTCTCTGAACCATACTTTTCTCTCTCTCTGAACCATACTTCTCTCTCTCTGAACCATACTTCTCTCTCTGAACCATACTTCTCACTCTCTCTCTGAACCATACTTCTCTCTCTCTGAACCATACTCTCTCTCTCTCTCTGAACCATACTTCTCTCTCTCTGAACCATACTTCTCTCTCTCTGAACCATACTTCTCTCTCTCTCTGAACCATACTTCTCTCTCTCTGAACCATACTTCTCTCTCTCTCTGAACCATACTTCTCTGTCTCTAAACCATACTTCTCTCTCTATGAACCATACTTCTCTCTCTCTCTGAACCATACTTCTCTCTCTCTGAACCATACTTTTCTCTCTCTCTCTCTCTGAACCATGCTTCTCCCTCTCTCTCTCTGAACCATTCTTCTCTCTCTCTCTCTGAACTATACTTCTCTCTCTCTGAACCATACTTCTCTCTCTGAACCATACTTATCTCTCTCTGAACCATACTTCTCTCTCTATGAACCATACTTCTCTCTCTCTCTGAACCATACTTCTCTCTCTCTGAACCATACTTTTCTCGCTCTCTCTCTCTGAACCATGCTTCTCCCTCTCTCTCTCTGAACCATTCTTATCTCTCTCTCTCTGAACTATACTTCTCTCTCTCTGAACCACACTTCTCTCTCTGAACCATACTTATCTCTCTCTAACCAACTTCTCTATGAACCATACTTCTCTATCTCTCTGAACCATACTTCTCTCTCTCTGAACCATACATATCTCTCTCTCTCTGAACCATACTTCTCTCTCTCTGAACCATACTTCTCTCTCTCTCTGAACCATACTTCTCTCTCTCTGAACCATACTTTCCTCTCTCTCTGAACCATACTTCTCTCTCTCTGAACCATACTTCTCTCTCTCTGAACCATACTCTCTTCTCTCTCTCTGAACCATACTTCTCTCTCTCTCTCTGAACCATACATATCTCTCTCTCTCTGAACCATACTTCTCTCTCTCTGAACCATACTTCTCTCTCTCTCTCTCTCAACCATACTTCTCTCTCTGAACCATACATCTCTCTCCCTCTGAACCATAATTCTCTCTCTCTGAACCATACTTCTCTCTCTTTGAACCATACTTCTCTCTCTCGCTGAACCATACTTCTCTCTCTCTCTGAACCATACTTCTCTCTCTCTCTGAACCATACTTCTCTCTCTCTGAACCATACTTCTCTCTCTCTGAACCATACTTCTCTCTCTCGCTGAACCATACTTCTCTCTCTCTGAACCATACTTCTCTCGCTCTCTCTGAACCATACTTCTCTCTCTCTGAACCATACTCTCTCTCTCTGAACCATACTTATCTCTCTCTCTGAACCATACTTCTCTCTCTCTGAACCATACTTCTCTCTCTGAACCATACTTCTCTCTCTCTGAACCATACTTCTCTCTCTCTGAACCATACTTCTCTTTCTGAACATACTTCTCTCTCTGAACCATACTTCTCTCTCTCTCTGAACCATCCTTCTCTCTCTCTGAACCATACTTCTCTATCTCTGAACCATACTTCTCTCTCTGAACATACTTCTCTCTCTCTGAACATACTTCTCTCTCTCTGAACACACTTCTCTCTCTCTGAACCATACTTCTCTCTCTCTCTGAACCATACTTCTTTCACTCTGAGTATTCCTTCATATTGACACAGTATCAACAGTATCAACTCTAATGGGCCATCCTAAATCCCACTCCCACATAAGGGTGAATACCTGTCCCATTTATTCTCCCACTCGGATTCCCTGTTGAGATAAGGGCGAATGGGATCGGGCCTTTTTACAAATCTGCGTAAAGAGATCTTTCACCCGGATCGCTGCCGTAACCGTGTCGACTCGAACAAAAACACGCACCGGGATTACGTTATGGTTTTGTGTGTGTGTTTGGGGCGTCAGGACAGGAGTCTCATTGAAGGGCACGGAGCATGCACAGGACAGGGAGTAAACACACACACACACACACACAAATACACACGGAGTGGAGGGGGGCATGGACAAAGAGGTGCTTTGTGTCTCCAGGAGCCTCAGTGGTCTCTGATATCAAAGGAGAGAGCAGCCAGAGAGACTCCGCACTGCCGAGATACCAACGACAGGATGTGGGCCCGAGTGACGGCTGAAAGATGGAGGAGAGGAAGAGAGAAAGATAGATAGAGAGAGAGAGATATGGATGATGGAAGGAACAACATTCAATATTTACAGTAAAGATGGATCAAATCCAGGGGCCTGGAGTTTTTCCTTGACCATATGATTTACCCACAACCTGGAGTTAGGTCTTGAGTTTTTCCTGTTCATGTCACACAAGGTCAAGAAAAAAATATTGGCTTGCCTTGAGCCATCCTTTCATGTCACAATGTCATCAAAGGAGATTACGCATTGAGATAACACAAAAACATATCCAATTGTGCCCCATTCACTTCCATAACAAATAGGCCCTACCCGTGGATAAATGGGGATAGTTAGCCGAGTAGTGATGTAATTCTGCCGTTGACGAGTCGGAGCCGTCTTTGATATTCCTGCTTCTTCCCAGTCAGAATTCCTGGCCGCGGCCCCGGCACGCCACTCAGGGATCTACTTGTTGTTTACGTACCACAAACGGATACTGGGTGAAACCACGGAGCTGGATACACCACTGATTGCCAGCCTAGGAATATGATCCACTCACAGAGGGAGAGAGGGAGAGAGGGAGAGAGAGAGAGAGAGAGAGAGAGAGAGAGAGAGAGAGAGAGAGAGAGAGAGAGAGAGAGAGAGAGAGAGAGAGAGAGAGAGAGGGGGAGAGAGAGATTGATTAGAGAGAGAGATATGGAGAGAGAGAGAAGGAGGGAGAGAGGTTGGTGAGAGAATGTGGAGAGAGAAGAGAGGGTGAGAGAGAGAGAGAGAGAGAAGAGAGAGGAGAGAGAGAGAGAGAGAGAGAGAGAGAGGGAGAGAGAGAAGAGAGAGAGGTAGAGAGAGAGGGAGAGATGGGAGAGGGAGAGAGAGAGAGAGAGAGGGGAGAGAGGTAGAGAGAGGAGAGAGAGAGGGAGAGTAGAGAGAGAGAGAGAGAGAGAGGGAGATTGGTTAGAGAGAATATGGAGAGAGGGAGGGAGAGAGGGAGATTGGTTAGAGAGAATATGGAGAGAGAGAGAGAGAGGAGAGAGAGAGAGAGAGAGAGGGAGGGAGATTGGTTAGAGAGAATATGGAGAGAGAGAGAGAGAGGGAGATTGGTTAGAGAGAATATGGAGAGAGAGAGAGAGGGAGATTGGTTAGAGAGAATATGGAGAGAGAGAGAGGGAGTGAGATTGGTTAGAGAGAATATGGAAAGAGAGAGCGAGAGATTGGTTAGAGAGAATATGAGAGAGAGAGAGAGGGAGATTGGTTAGAGAGAATATGGAGAGAGAGAGAGAGAGAGGGAGGGAGATTGGTTAGAGAGAATATGGAGAGAGAGAGAGAGGGAGATTGGTTAGAGGGAATAGAGAGAGAGAGAGAGAGAGAGAGAGAGAGAGAGAGAGAGAGAGAGAGAGAGAGAGAGAGAGAGAGAGAGAGAGAGAGAGAGAGAGAGAGAGAGAGAGAGGGAGAGAGAGAGAGAGAGAGAGAGATAGGGAGAGAGAGAGAGAGAGAGAGAGAGAGAGAGAGAGAGAGAGAGAGAGAGAGAGAGAGAGAGAGAGAGAGAGAGAGAGAGAGAGAGAGAGAGAGAGAGGTAGAGGTAGAGCGGGAGAGAGAGGGAGATAGAAAGAAAGAGAGAGGAAGAGAGGGATATAGAAAGAGAGAGACAGAGAGAGAGAGAGAGAGAGAGAGAGGAGAGGGGGGAGAGAGAGGGGTAGAGAGAGAGAAGTAAAGGGAAAGAGAGAGAGATAGAGATAGAGATAGAGAGAGAGAGAGAGAGAGAGAGAGAGAGAGAGAGAGAGAGAGAGAGAGAGAGAGAGAGAGAGAGAGAGAGAGAGAGAGAGGAGGTAGAGGTAGAGGCAGAGCGGGAGAGAGAGGGATATAGAAAGAGAGAGACAGCGAGAGAGAGAGAGAGAGAGAGAGAGAGTAAGCAATATAAAGAAAGGGGGTGGTAGAAAGAGTGGGGGTGATAGCGAGAGGGAGGAAGAGAGGGAGGGAGAGTAAAAGGGAGTGAGAGAGGTGAGTGTGGGGTGGGGGTGTGAGAGTAATGGGGAGAGAATGTGTATATTTGTGAAACAGAGACAGAGAGGGAGATTGGTTAGAGAGAATGTGGAGAGAGAGAGAGAGGGAAATTGATTAGTGAGAATATGAAGAGAGAGAGAGCGAGAGAGCGAGAGAGGGAGATTGGTTAGAGAGAATATGGAGAGAGAGAGAGAGAGAGAGAGAGAGAGAGAGAGAGAGAGAGTGGGAGATTGGTTAGAGAGAATATGGAGAGAGAGAGAAAGATTGGTTAGAGAGAATATGGAGAGAGAGAGGGAGGGAGATTGGTTAGAGAATATTGAGAGAGAGAGGGGGAGGGAGATTGGTTAGAGACTATTGAGAGAGAGAGAGGGAGGGAGATTGGTTAGAGGGAATATGGAGAGCGAGAGAGAGAGGGAGGGAGATTGGTTAGAGAGAATATGGAGAGAGAGACAGAGATTGGTTAGAAAGAATATGGAGAGAGAGAGAGAGAGAGAGAGAGAGAGAGAGAGAGAGAGAGAGAGAGGGTGTGAGAGAGAGATAGAGAGAGAGACAGAGAGAGAGAGAAATCAAACGATGATAAGAAATAAAAAGAAGAGTCTGTGTTCATCTCTCTCTCACTCTCCGTCTATCACTTTCTATGTGTGGGTGTGGGGGGTGCATTTTGCGTATTTGTGTTTGAAAGATAGAGAGAGAGAAAGAGCAACAGAGCGAGAGAGAAGAGAATATGAAGCGTATCACAGGAGTAGAGGGGATTTCCTAGTGCCCTGGAGACTCACACATCTTAAAACAACACATGATGACACAGATCCCTTCATAAGGATATCATTTGAACCCCCACATAAATCTAACCTCCTAAGATATCATGTGTATCCCCCCCATATTACAGGTTACAGCCTCTCAGATATACTGTTAATAGTACCATACTCCATGGTAACAATGTATTTGGCTGTTTCAGGTTCTATTTCTCTGTCTGTGTTGCTAGGAAACACACAGGTATGAATGGACCAGGATGTTATAGAGACAGAGAATGTCATTTTCTATCCGTAAACAAAGTTCAGTTAGTTAGAACATAACACTAAATCACCTGAAATCTGTCAGGCATCTTGGGTGAAAAGTGTGGATTTCTACACCGCTATGCACACGATTAATGGGCTGTGTGTTTCAACCCTTTTTTTTCTGAGGAGTGGTCTCTCTCTCGCCATCTTTCTATCTGCCCTTCTCTCTCGCTATCCTTCGGTTAAGATTGCCATTTACTTGAATCCAATCATTTTTCATGCCCTAATACATCCCTATCAATAACAGTGACAAGTGGACTCCTGGTGCAATCCATCATGATCCAAAGTTACACGGCTATTCTATCTGCATTGGAAAACGTCCAGAGTCAAATACCTCAATACCTGTGCTGACCAGGCAAAACTAAATGCATTGAACAGGGAACAGTCTGCTTGTCTGAACAACTGACGGGTCGAAATAAGCCATTCATCTTACACACGGCTTAGTGGTGTACCACTGGGATCAATACTGTGTCCTTTGACGTTTTCACCACAACACTGAGGAAAAGCAGACTCCTCCAACTAAGGATGACGGCTAGAGAAGAATACCATGAAACAACATGAAAAGCCTTTTCCGGGGCCCACCTGTTCCTCATAAACAACTGTCACAGTAACGACGTTGACACTTTGGGGACGTGTCGCAAAAAGCTAACGTGGAGCGAAACTAACACTGATGCGTCAGAGTTAAGCAAACTTTGTGAGATGGTTTTGGCCAACACGTCTCATCTGGATGCTGTGAGCAAGATGGAGAAACAGAGAGAGTGTGAACACGGAGGGCATCTTTGTCTTTTCATGCTTTACCTGGCTAAGTTAATCGTTGTCCCCACAGGAGGAGGCCCCTCCTTTTTGGAGGGAAAAGGTTAACAGATTAAAAGGTTGAGGGGGATGAGGATTCACATGGAATAAAAGTTGGCCCCTGAGCGGAAGACAAAGACATGGTATGGGGATACCCCCTATGGTCCTCCATACATCAGAGAGCGGGGAGGGGGGACAAAGCTGGGGTTATGGGCCCTAACAAAAGGCCCCTTCAGCAGGGAGCCGACCTGGGAGGGAGGGCAGCTGGGAAGCAGGGGGCCCCAGGTCCAGGGAGGACAGGTATCATGCAAGCATGGGGAGAGGGGCCTTTCAGACGGACATTAGTGTCACCCACTGCCCAGGCCTGATAACAGCCAGCTTTAGGCCCCGGGTAACCTAAGAAGGCCTTAATGCTGCAGCAGCATGATCATGGAGAGATGGTAGATGACTATAGGAGGTAGGTTGATGTCATGAGTCATGATGGGTATGGGTGACACTCGCACATACAGTACCAGTCAAAATTTTGGACACACCTACTCATTCAAGGGTTTTTCTTTATTTTGTATTATTTTATACATTGTATAATAATAGTGGAGACATCAAAACTATGAAATAACACATTTGGAATCATGTAGTAACCAAAAAAGTGTTAAACAAATGAAAATATATTTGAGATTTGAGATTCTTCAAATAGCTACCCTTTGCCTTGATGACAGCTTTGCACACTCTTGGCATTCTCTCAACCAGCTTAACCTGGAATGCTTTTCCAACAGTCTTGAAGGCGTTCCCACATATGCTGAGCACTTGTTGGCTGCTTTTCCTTCACTCTGCGGTCCGAAACCATCTCAATTGGGTTGAGGTCAGGTGATTGTAGAGGCCAGGTCATCTGATGCAGCACTCCATCACTCTCCTTCGTGGTAAAATAGCCCTTACACAGCCTGGAGGTGTGTTGGGTCATTGTCCTGTTGAAAAACAAATGTTAGTCCCACTAAGCCCAAACCAGATGGGATGGCGTATCACTGCAGAATGCTGTGGTAGCCATGCTGGTTAAGTGTGCCTTCAATTCTAAATAAATCACAGACAGTGACACCAGCAAAGCACCCCCACACCATAACACCTCCTCCTCCATGCTTTACGGTGGGAAATACACATGCAGAGATAATCCGTTCACCCACACCACGTCTCACAAAGCCGCAGCGGTTGGAACCAGAAATCTCCAATTTGGACTCCAGACCAAAGGACACATTTCCACCGGTCTAATGTCCATTGCTCGTGTTTCTTGGCCCAAGCAAGTCTCTTCTTCTTATTGGTGTCCTTTAGTAGTGGTGTCTTTGCACCAATTCAACCATGAAGGCCTGATTCACACAGTCTCCTCTGAACAGTTGATGTTGAGATGTGTCTGTTACTTGAACTCTGTGAAGCATTTATTTGGGCTGCAATTTCTGAGGCTGGTAACTCTAACTCTATAGTCCCCTGTAGCTCAGTTGGTAGAGCATGGCGCTTGCAACGCCAGGGTTGTGGGTTTGTTTCCCACGGGGGGCCAGTATGAAAAATGTATGCACTAACTGTAAGTCGCTCTGGATAAGAGCGTCTGCTAAATGACTAAATTGTAATGAACTTATCGTCTGCAGTAGAGGTAACTCTGGGTCTTCCATTCCTGTAATGATGGACTGTCGGTTCTCTTTGCTTATTTGAGCTGTTCTTCTTCACTATTATTCTACAATGTAGAAAGTAGTACAAATAAAGAAGAACCCTGGAATGAGTAGGTGTGTCCAAACTTTTGACTAGTAGTGTACATCCACACACACTCACAATAGAAAATAATTGACGTTCATGATATGTCTGGATCAGCATGTTACTGCACATTACTACTGCATACCAGTGATACCTAAGCAAATAGATGTAATATAAATATAATACATAATATAATATAATCATAACAATAATATAATACATTTATTTAATATGAATATAATAAATAATATAATATAACAATAATATAAAAATAATATTAATAAATATATGTAATATTAAGTCATACTCACTATCTCATTGTCACTATCACGTTATAACAAGAGACAGGACAGGAGGCTGAACTGGAAGGAGAGAACATGATGCATGTCTTACAATAGCTACAGTCCCTCAGACACAACATCTGACGGACAGATGACAGAGACTAAGAACTCTACCAAGGGTTGTGACGATAGCTCCATTGTTCCATACATCACAATGGAAACAGAGATGAAGAAAAAAGAAAGTCAAAACAGTCATTAGAAGTCTGACAGGCGATGACAGTAGTGGTGGTGAGTGGAGGAGAGGGGTGGAGGAGAAGATGACAGTAGTGGTGGTGAGTGGAGGAGAGGGGTGGAGGAGAAGAGGGCAGCGTGGAGACATCAAAGCCCAGAGGATCACATGAACAGCTGGGTAGCAGCAGGGTTATCAAAGGAGACCAGGAGGACCTGTGTGCCCACCCACCTGGCCTCATATACACACACAGACAGACACATACAGACAGATACACACACACATATACACAGAGACAGATACACACACATACTGACACACATATACACACCAGTGGAGGCTCCTCAGAGGAGGAAGGAGAGGACCATCATCCTCAGTGAAGTTCATTTTAAATAAAAATAGTCAAACATTAAAAAAGTTATAATTTTTAGATAAAACCATACTAAATACAGTGGGGGAAAAAAGTATTTAGTCAGCCACCAATTGTGCAAGTTCTCCCACTTAAAAAGATGAGAGAGGCCTGTAATTTTCATCATAGGTACACGTCAACTATGACAGACAAATTGAGAAAAAAAATTCCAGAAATTCACATTGTAGGATTTATAATGAATGTATTTGCAAATTATGGTGGAAAATAAGTATTTGGTCACCTACAAACAAGCAAGATTTCTGGCTCTCACAGACCTGTAACTTCTTCTTTAAGAGGCTCCTCTGTCCTCCACTCGTTACCTGTATTAATGGCACCTGTTTGAACTTGTTATCAGTATAAAAGACACCTGTCCACAACCTCAAACAGTCACACTCCAAACTCCACTATGGCCAAGACCAAAGAGCTGTCAAAGGACACCAGAAACAATATTGTAGACCTGCACCAGGCTGGGAAGACTGAATCTGCAATAGGTAAGCAGCTTGGTTTGAAGAAATCAACTGTGGGATCAATTATTAGGAAATGGAAGACATACAAGACCACTGATAATCTCCCTCGATCTGGGGCTCCACGCAAGATCTCACCCCGTGGGGTCAAAATGAAGAACGGTGAGCAAAAATCCCAGAACCACACGGGGGGACCTAGTGAATGACCTGCAGAGAGCTGGGACCAAAGTAACAAAGCCTACCATCAGTAACACACTACGCCGCCAGGGACTCAAATCCTGCAGTGCCAGACGTGTCCCCCTGCTTAAGCCAGTACATGTCCAGGCCCGTCTGAAGTTTGCTAGAGTGCATTTGGATGATCCAGAAGAGGATTGGGAGAATGCCATATGGTCAGATGAAACCAAAATAGAACTTTTTGGTAAAAACTCAACTCGTCGTGTTTGGAGGACAAAGAATGCTGAGTTGCATCCAAAGAACACCATACCTACTGTGAAGCATGGGGGTGGAAAAACATCATGCTTTGGGGCTGTTTTTCTGCAAAGGGACCAGGACGACTGATCCGTGTAAAGGAAAGAATGAATGGGGCCATGTATTGTGAGATTTTGAGTGAAAACCTCCTTCCATCAGCAAGGGCATAGAAGATGAAACGTGGCTGGGTCTTTCAGCATGACAATGATCCCAAACACACCGCCCGGGCAACGAAGGAGTGGCTTCGTAAGAAGCATTTCAAGGTCCTGGAGTGGCCTAGCCAGTCTCCAGATCTCAACCCCATAGAAAATCTTTGGAGGGAGTTGAAAGTCTGTGTTGCCCAGCGACAGCCCCAAAACATCACTGCTCTAGAGGAGATCTGTATGGAGGAATGGGCCAAAATACCAGCAACAGTGTGTGAAAACCTTGTGAAGACTTACAGAAAAAGTTTGACCTGTGTCATTGCCAACAAAGGGTATATAACAAAGTATTGAGAAACTTTTGTTATTGACCAAATACTTATTTTCCACCATAATTTGCAAATAAATTCATAAAAAATCCTACAATGTGATTTTCTGGAAAGAAAAATCTCATTTTGTCTGTCATAGTTGACGTGTACCTATGATGAAAATTACAGGCCTCTCTCATCTTTTTAAGTGGGAGAACTTGCACAATTGGTGGCTGACTAAATACTTTTTTTCCCCCACTGTATATTCACATCACAATTTATTAAAACACAGTGTTTTGCAATGAAGGTCTACAGTAGCCTCAACAGCACTCTGTAGGGTTGCACCATGGTGTAGCCGGAGGACAAATAGTTTCCGTTCTACTTTGGGTACATTGACTTCAATACAAAACCTAAGAGGCTCATGGTTCTCACCCCTTTCCATAGACTTACAGTTAATATTACAACTTCCGGAGGACGGCCTCTAACCTATCAGAGCTCTTGCAGCATGAACTGACATGTTGTCCACCCAATCAAAGGATCAGAGAATGAATCTAGTACTGAAAGCATAAGCTACAGCTAGCTAGCACTGCTGAGCATAAAATGTGGAGAGTAGTTGACTCAAAGAGAGAAGCAAGAGAGCGAGGAGAGAGAGAGAGAGAGAGAGATTTTTTTTTATTACTTTCACTTAGCTAGCGAATGCAGCTAGCTAGTTTAGCTGACTCAAACACCCGGCTCAAACAGAGAGGGATGCTATGTTAGCTAGCTAACTCTTCCAAGTCAAGGTAAGCTTTTGGTTTTATTACTTTAATGCCAGCGGGGCTCTCCGGTGTAACTGCTAAACTGCTTGCACTGTACTGCATGATTGTAGCGGGTTTACTAACATGTTAGTTCTAGTAGCTAGGTTGACTAGCTATGACGTTAGCTAATATGGGGACTACAATGTAGGCTGTGTGTAGCGGTTAGTGGTTATGATATGAAGGTTTGGCTTGGAACGTTTTTTTCGACTGGTCACAGACAGCTGATGTGTTGTGCACTGAAGTCCACAAGCGAATGGAAAAGGTGAGAGGAGGGGAGCGCATAGATGCGAGAAGGAATTCTACAACGAGCAAAATTATGCTGTTTGTATGTGGCTGCTATGAAAGTGAACTGTGTTTGCGTGTGATCAGGGGTGTATTCATTCTGCAGATTCTGTTGAAAAACGTTCCTTAAACGGAAGCAAGCGGAACAAAACGGGGATAAACATACCTGAATTCGTCCAAAAGAAACGCTTGTTTGCAACTGTTGGACTAAAGATTACACCCTGGATCAGCTAGATGCAGGCAAGAGTGTGCAAGGCGGTATTGAATGTGTTACTCAGTGTATGTCACCTTAATTACTCTAATTTGTCTCTCGACCTGTGCACCTACGATGTAAACTTTCATTCACAGGCTAGGTCGCAGCAACCTCATGATGGGTATAGGGAAAATGTTGGTATCATGTAGTAGCCTGAACCTATCGATGTTACATTGATCTGGGTGAATGGAACATGAATGACAGTCATTCAATATGTTGAAAACGAAATAAGGTAATGCTCATAAAAATAAATAAAATCGACCTCCCTCATCTTAAACATCACGGACCACCACTGATACACACATAGATACACACAGACAGATACACACACACAGACAGACAGATACACACACACACACACATGCAAGCATGCAAACCCACACACATAAAGGATTAGAGACAGGAGCGCACACTCACTAATACACACACACAAACTTAAATGACTACCCCCATAGACACAGATAGCTGATGGCCATTGGCTGGTGATTTCCTAAAGAGTGTTTAAAGGGATAATATCTGTGATGATTAGGGCCTTTGATGAGCGTGCTGTAAATCTAACACGCTGTCAGCTGCGATTTCCCAGCCTAGAGAAAAAGGCCCTACAGCAAGAGACTCACTTTTGGTGCTGACACCTACTGGTTGGCACTGGGAAGTACACCAATAATGTAATCTCAGATATGGGACACAGTCATTCAAAGATTCTGGTGACATTTATACATAATTGATGACTTGACTTATTGGTCATGTCCTCCTTGAAACAAAGCTATTCTTATATGGAGATTAAACCACATTAGGAACAAATGACAGAACTGATGCTAGAGCTGCACACAAAAAAATGAGGGTTCCTCAAGGGTTCTTTGGGAAGGGTGATGGTTCTATGTGGAACCATACTGACCCAAAGAACCCTGTGACCCTTTCAATTGGTATTTCCTCTTTTGGTACTCATTTGAATATTTTGTGGCGTGGTGTGCGCACAGTTCTTTTTGTGCAACCGTGAGTGAGTGTCATTCCAATGTATCTAATCTGTTGTGTTATGCTATTACATGTTACATATGACTGTGGCCAGTGACGGTGTCTTGTGAAAGAATGGTTGATTAAGTCAATAGTTCTCAATTCCCGCTTCAGGGAACCCCAGCTGTTCCAGAGCTAGCACACCTGATTCAACTTGTTTATAAACACAATAATAAAACCTATAGAATGTTAACTATATAATATGGCTATTAAATCAGAATAAAAAACCTTGTATGGCCCATTCTCCATAAAGGTTCTATAAAGAATCATAAAAAAGTGTTATATATAGCCCCAAAAAGGGTTGGAACCATAGCGGAACCCTTCTCTGGTGCTATATAGAACATTAATGGTTCTTTATAGAACCTTAGGAAAGGGTTCTTTATAGCACCATACAGGTTCCATTTAGAACCTTCTGAGCATGGTTCTTTATAGAACCTTCAAAAAAGGTTCCATATAGCACCAAAAAGGGTTCCGCTATGGTTACAAGCCTAAGAACCCTTACTTGGCACTATATAGAACCATTTGTTTTTAGTGTGTGGAGTTATAGGGTAAAGACTTAGACCTGTGTGTATGTGTGTTTGCATGATGTGAGTGTGTTGTCTTTAAATGGTGTGTGTTCTTTTTTTGGGGGGGTGGGTAGATCAGCTTAATATTGCAGATAGATTGTAACTTCCATCAATGTAATTGTCTGCATCACTTCCAATCCCCCATGTTTTTTATATATATACATATATAAACACATATACATATATACATATATATACATACACACACATACACATACATATATATATACAGTGGGGAAAAAAAGTATTTAGTCAGCCACCAATTGTGCAAGTTCTCCCACTTAAAAAGATGAGAGAGGCCTGTAATTTTCATCATAGGTACACGTCAACTATGACAGACAAATTGAGAATTTTTTTCTCCAGAAAATCATAATGTAGGATTTTTAATGAATTTATTTGCAAATTATGGTGGAAAATAAGTATTTGGTCACCTACAAACAAGCAAGATTTCTGGCTCTCACAGACCTGTAACTTCTTCTTTAAGAGGCTCCTCTGTCCTCCACTCGTTACCTGTATTAATGGCACCTGTTTGAACTTGTTATCAGTATAAAAGACACCTGTCCACAACCTCAAACAGTCACACTTCAAACTCCACTATGGCCAAGACCAAAGAGCTGTCAAAGGACACCAGAAACCAAATTGTAGACCTGCACCAGGCTGGGAAGACTGAATCTGCAACAGGTAAGCAGCTTGGTTTGAAGAAATCAACTGTGGGAGCAATTATTAGGAAATGGAAGACATACAAGACCACTGATAATCTCCCTCGATCTGGGGCTCCACGCAAGATTTCACCCCGTGGGGTCAAAATGATCACAAGAACGGTGAGCAAAAATCCCAGAACCACACGGGGGGACCTAGTGAATGACCTGCAGAGAGCTGGGACCAAAGTAACAAAGCCTACCATCAGTAACACACTACGTCGCCAGGGACTCAAATCCTGCAGTGCCAGACGTGTCCCCCTGCTTAAGCCAGTACATGTCCAGGCCCGTCTGAAGTTTGCTAGAGTGCATTTGGATGATCCAGAAGAGGATTGGGAGAATGTCATATGGTCAGATGAAACCAAAATATAACTTTTTTGGTAAAAACTCAACTCGTCGTGTTTGGAGGACAAAGAATGCTGAGTTGCATCCAAAGAACACCATAGCTACTGTGAAGCATGGGGGTGGATACATCATGCTTTGGGGCTGTTTTTCTGCAAAGGGACCAGGACGACTGATCCGTGTAAAGGAAAGAATGAATGGGGCCATGTATCGTGAGATTTTGAGTGAAAACCTCCTTCCATCAGCAAGGGCATTGAAGATGAAACGTGGCTGGGTCTTTCAGCATGACAATGATCCCAAACACACCGCCCGGGCAACGAAGGAGTGGCTTCGTAAGAAGCATTTTAAGGTCCTGGAGTGGCCTAGCCAGTCTCCAGATCTCAACCCCATAGAAAATCTTTGGAGGGAGTTGAAAGTCCGTGTTGCCCAGCGACAGCCCCAAAACATCACTGCTCTAGAGGAGATCTGCATGGAGGAATGGACCAAAATAGAGACTTACAGAAAACGTTTGACCTGTGTCATTGCCAACAAAGGGTATATAACAAAGTATTGAGAAACTTTTGTTATTGACCAAATACTTATTTTCCACCATAATTTGCAAATAAATTCATTAAAAATCCTACAATGTGATTTTCAGGATTTCTTTTTCTAATTTTGTCTGTCATAGTTGACATGTACCTATGATGAAAATTACAGGCCTCTCTCATCTTTTTAAGTGGGAGAACTTGCACAATTGGTGGCTGACTAAAGACTTTTTTCCCCCACTGTATATATATATATATATATATATATATATATACATATATACACACATACACACACATACATACATACACACATACATACATACATACACATACATATCTGTCATAAGAACCGATGTGGATGTGGTGGAGGAGTCAGGCGCAGGACACAGAGGTACGTCCAACAAAAGCTTTAATAGTCCCAAGTAGACATAAATCCAAAAAAGGAACACGACCTCGAAAAACAACGAGGCGAGTGAAATTACGCACCAATGCGTAAACACTAAACACTAAACAAAACAGAAAACAAAGTAGCTCCAATACGCACGACAGTAAAAACAACAACACACAACCCTACTAAGCAAAAGGACGGAACTTATAAGACAGGTGATCAATACACAATGGGAAACAGGTGTGACAGACAGACAAAAGCAATCACACACAGAAACATAGATCGGTGGCAGCTAGTACTCCGGGGACGGCGACCGCCGACGCCTGCTCGTACCAGGAGGGGGAGCAGCCTCGGCAGAATCCGTGACAGTACCCCCCTTGACGCGCGGCTCCAGCCGTGCGCCGACCCGGCCTCGGGACGGCCAGGAGGACGCGGACCCGGGCGCGTGGGATGCCCACGGTGGAACTCAGTCAGGAGGGATGGATCGAGGATGTCCCTCCTGGGCACCCAGCACCGTTCCTCCGGACCGTACCCCTCCCACTCCACGAGATACTGGAGACCACTCATCCGGCGCCTCGAGTCCAAGATGGTCCGGACTCTGTACGCCGGGGCCCCCTCGATGTCCAAAGGGGCGGAGGGGTCTCTCCTATCTCATTATCTTGGAGTGGACCAGCTACCACCGGCCTGAGAAGAGACACATGGAACGAGGGGTTAATATTTTTGTACTCTATAGGCAGTTGTAACCTGTAACACACCTCGTTCAATCTTCTCAGGACTTTAAAGGGCCCCACAAACCGCCGACCCAGCTTCCGGCAGGGCAGGCGGAGGGGCAGGTTTCGAGTCGAGAGCCAGACTCGATCTCCCGGTGCGTACACCGGGTCCTCACTGCGGTGGCGATCGGCGCTCGCCTTCTGTTGACGGATGGCACGCTGCAGATGGACATGGGCAGCGTCCCACGTCTCCTCCGAGCGCCGAATCCACTCGTCCACCGCAGGAGCCTCGATCTGGCTCTCGTGCCATGGCGCCAGGACCGGCTGATAACCTAAGACACACTGGAAAGGTGTTAAATTGGTGGAGGAGTGGCGGAGAGAGTTCTGGGCTATCTCTGCCCAGGGGAGGAACCTCGACCACTCCTCCGGCCGGTCCCGGCAATAGGACCTCAAAAACCTACCCACATCCTGGTTGACACGTTCCACCTGCCCATTGCTCTCTGGATGGTACCCCGAGGTAAGGCTCACCGAGACCCCCAACCGTTCCATAAACGCCCCCCAAACTCTGGAGGTGAACTGGGGACCTCGGTCAGACACTATATCTCGGGGACCCCATAGTGCCGGAACACATGGGTGAACAGGGCCTCAGCGGTTTGTAGGGCAGAAGGGAGACCCGGCATAGGAAGGAGACGACAGGCCTTAGAAAACCGATCCACAACGACCAAAATGGTGGTATTCCCCTGGGAGGGGGTAGATCGGTAACGAAATCTACCGAGAGGTGGGACCATGGTCGTTGTGGAACGGGCAGGGGATGTAGCTTACCCCTGGGCAAATGTCTAGGCGCCTTACACTGGGCACACACCGAGCAGGAGGAGACATAAACCCTCACATCCCTAGCTAACGTTGGCCACCAGTATTTCATGCTAAGACAGTGCACGGTCCGGCCAATACCTGGATGTCCAGAGGAGGGTGATGTATGAGCCCAATAAATAAGTCGATCACGAACCTCGAGCGGAACGTACGTCCGCCCCACAGGACACTCGGGGAGTAGGGTCGGTACGCAGTGCCCGCTCGATTTCCGCATCGACCTCCCAAACCACCGGAGCCACCAAACAAGACTCCGGCAATATGGAAGTAGGCTCGTTGGACCTCTCCTCTGTGTCATACCGCCGGGACAGGGCGTCTGCCTTAGCATTCTGGGACCCTGGGATGTATGTGATCTTGAAAACAAACCGGGTTAGGAACATGTTCCACCTAGCCTGACGAGGGTTCAATCTCCTAGCTGCCCGGATGTACTCCAGGTTACGGTGATCTGTCAGAATGAGGAAAGGGTGTTGAGCCCCCTCAAGCCAATGCCTCCACACCTTTAGAGCCTGGACTACGGCTAACAGCTCCCTGTCCCCAACGTCATAGTTGCGCTCCGCCGAGCTGAGCTTCTTAGAGTAGAAGGCACAGGGGCGGAGTTTAGGTGGCGCGCCGGACCGTTGTGACAGGACTGCCCCAATACCGGTCTCCGACGCGTCCACCTCTACTTGGAAGGGTAAAGAGGGATCCGGGTGCGCCAGCACAGGAGCTGAGGTGAACAGGTTCTTAAGTTTAACAAATGCCCTGTCCGCCTCAGCCGACCACTGCAAACGAACCGGACCCCCCTTTAGTAGAGATGTAATGGGAGCTGCAACCTGTCCAAAACCCCGAATAAACCTCCGGTAGTAATTAGCAAAACCCAAGAACCGCTGCACCTCTTTTACAGTAGTTGGAGTTTGCCAATTACGCACGGCCGATACCCGGTCTACCTCTATCTCCACACCAGACGCGGACAACCGATAACCCAAAAAGGAGACGGACTCCTAGAAGAACAGGCATTTCTCTGCCTTGACATACAAGTCATGCTCCAACAGTCTTCTCAACACTCGGCGCACCTGGGCTACATGCTCGGCTCGGGTAGCAGAGTACACTAGGATGTCGTCGATGTAAACTACTACACCCTGCCCATGCATGTCCCGGAAAATCTCATCAACAAAGGATTGGAAGACTGAAGGAGCATTCATTAACCCGTATGGCATGACGAGATACTCGTAATGACCCGAGGTTGTGCTAAATGCTGTCTTCCATTCATCCCCCTCCCTAATGCGCACCAGATTATACGCGCTCCTGAGATCTAACTTTGTGAAGAAGCGCGCGCCGCGTAATGACTCCGTCATCGTCGCAATCAGTGGAAGTGGGTAGCTGTATTTAACTGTGATCTGATTGAGACTACGGTAGTCAATACACGGGCGCAATCCCCCATCCTTCTTCTTCACAAAGAAGAAACTCGAGGAGACCGGGAAGTAGAAGGCCGTATGTATCCCTGTGCCAAGGACTCGGCTATGTACGTCTCCATAGCCGCTGTCTCCTCTTGAGACAGGGGATACACATGACTCCGTGGCAGAGCCGCTCCTGTTTGGAGATTTATCGCACAGTCCCCCTGTCTATGAGGAGGTAGCCGTGCTGCCCTCGATTTACTAAACGCCAGTGCTAAATCCTCATACTCAGGGGGAATGCGCAGTGCGGGCACTTGGTTCGGACTCTCTACCGAGGTCGCCCCTAAGGAAACACCTAGACATCTCCCTACACACTGGGAAGACCACTCCATAAGAGCCCTCTGTTGCCACGCTATGGTAGGATCATGGGTGCTTAACCAGGGAAGTCCCAACACCACAGGGTACGCAGGAGAGTCAATCAGATAAAACTGAATGATCTCCTCGTGACCCCCTTGCGTTGTCATCGTCAGTGGTGCTGTGACCTCCCTGATCAGACCCGACCCCAACGGCCGGCTGTCTAAGGCGTGGACAGGAAATGGAGTTTCTACCGGCCGAAGGGGAATCCTTAACCTACTACAAAATGCCCGATCAATAAAGTTCCCAGCAGCGCCTGAATCTACTAGCGCCTTATGCTGGGAATGAGGTGCCACCTGTGGAAATCTCACAGGAATACTCATGTGACCAACAGAAAGCTCTGGGTAAGTGGGGCGCCTGCTCACCTGAAATGGGCCTCCCCAGCACCTGGCCGCGTGTAGCCAGCAGGGTGTCTAGACGGATGGAAATGTCCACCAACTGGTCAAATGACAAGTTGGTGTCCCTGCAGGTCAGCTCACGACGAACGTCCTCTCGTAGACTACACCTGTAGTGGTCGATGAGGGCCCTCTCATTCCACCCCGCATCCGCTGCTAGTGTCCGGAACTCCAGTGCGAACTCCTGGGCGCTCCTCTTCTCCTGTCGGAGGTGGAACAGACGCTCTCCCGCCGCTTTACCCTCAGGTGGATGATCAAAGACAGTCCTGAAGCGGCGGGAGAACTCCGCGTAGGTGATGGTTGCGGCGTCTATTCCCCTCCATTCGGCGTTGGCCCATTCCAACGCCTTGCCGGATAGACAGGAGATGAGGGCGGAGACGCTCTCGTATCCCGAGGGGCGCCGGGTGTATAGTAGCCAGGTAAAGTTCCACCTGTAGCAGAAATCCCTGACACCCGGCTGCAGAACCGTCATATGCCCTCGGGAGCGAGAGCCGAATACCACTGGGTTCCGGTGCTGAGAGAGGAGGACTGGCCGTTGGTGACGGGATGTGGTAAGAGGGCGTCTGTGACTCTCGAGTAACCAACTGGCGCAGCTTGTTGGCTACCTCGTCCATGGTTGCCCCAAGGTGCCGGATCATGGTGTCTTGGTGATTGATCCGGTCCAAGAGTGATACGGGTGCCGCCGCTGTTCCTGCTGACTCCATTGTGGTGTGTTGTTCTGTCATAAGAACCGATGTGGATGTGGTGGAGGAGTCAGGCGCAGGACACAGAGGTACGTCCAACAAAAGCTTTAATAGTCCCAAGTAGACATAAATCCAAAAAAAGGAACACGACCTCGACAAAACGACGAGGCGAGGGAAAATTACGCAACAATGCGTAGAACACTAAACACCAAACAAAACAGAATACAAAAAGTAGCTCCGACACGAACGACAGTAAAACAACAACACACAATCCTACTAAGCAAAAAGACGGAACTTATAGGACAGGTGATCAATACACAATTGGACACAGGTGTGACAGACAGACAAAAGCAATCTCACACAGAAACATAGATCGGTGGCAGCTAGTACTCCGGGGACGGCGACCGCCGACGCCTGCTCGTACCAGGAGGGGGAGCAGCCTCGGCAGAATCCGTGACAATATCCTTAACAAATATATATATATTCCCCTTTATTACTTTCCAACCCCACCTCCCTTTCCCTACTTGGAGTAAACTAGTGAACAACAATGCTTAGGCCTCTACTTCCAGCTTATACCTACTATTTACATTTTATGGACACAGTCAATTTTACAATAATTATATTTTGTTTGTTTTTTCTCCTGAACTTCCTCTACTCTCAACCTCTCCGATCATTTTCATGATGTCCATCCGGTTTGCTTTTATATGCCATATCTTTCTAACTGTGCTCTTTCTTAAATGGTGTGTGCTAGAGATGTCTTCTTACTTGAGCCAGTCTAGCCCAGAGTCCCTGGACCACTCAGTGATAAGCGTCTGTATTGACGCAGCACTGCAGCGGAATCAATGGCAGCGATTTCCTATGACCACCTCAAGTTGAGCTGGGAACTGGGAGCTGGGTGTGTGTGATGACAGGGTAATGGTATTGCGCTACCAGGGGGGACCTCCTGAGCAGAGCTGTGAGTGAGTGACTTTAGGATAAATCTCTGTTGCCCAGGAGGGACCATGGAATCTGCTGAGGTAGTGGAGTGTTGGAACGTTTTTCACTGCTTTTGCTTATGGTACATTGTGTCCACAGACAGAGGTATGTATGTACAGTCGTGGTCAAAAGTTTGTGAAAATATAATTTTCAAAAGTCTGCTGCCTCATTCGATGATGGCAATTTGCATATTCTAGAATGTCATGAAGAGTGATCAGATGAATTGCAATTAACAAAGTCTCTTGCAGAAATGAACTTAATCCCAAAATTTAAAGGAGGGTGGTGCTTGAAATATGTTCTTCCTCTGTTAACATGGTTACCTGCAAGGAAACACGTGCCGTCATCATTGCTTTGCACAAAAAGGGCTTCACAGGCAAGGATATTGCTGCTAGTAAGATTGCACCTAAATCAACCATTTATCGGATCATCAAGAACTTCAAGGAGAGAGGTTCAATTGTTGTGAAGAAGGCGTCAGGGCGCCCAAGAAAGACCAGCAAGCGCCAGGACCGTCTCCTAAAGTTGATTCAGCTGCGGGATCGGGGCACCACCAGTGCAGAGCTTGCTTAGGAATGGCAGCAGGCAGGTTTGAGTGCATCTGCACGCACAGTGAGGCGAAGACTTTTGGAGGATGGCCTGGTGTCAAGAAGGGCAGCAAAGAAACCACTTCTCTCCAGGAAAAACATCAGGGACAGACTGATATTCTGCAAAAGGTACAGGGATTGGACTGTTGAGGACTGGGGTAAAGTCATTTTCTCTGATGAATCCCCTTTCCGATTGTTTGGGGCATCCGGAAAAAACCTTGTCCGGAGAAGACAAGGTGAGCGCTACCATCAGTCCTGTGTCATGCCAACAGTAAAGCATCCTGAGACCATTCATGTGTGGGGTTGCTTCTCAGCCAAGGGAGTGGGCTCACTCACAATTTTGCCTAAGAATACAGCCAACACATCCTCCGAGAGCAACTTCTCCCAACCATCCAAGAACAGTTTGGTGAAGACCAATGCCTTTTCCAGCATGATGGAGCACCTTGCCATAAGGCAAAAGTGATAACTAAGTGGCTCGGGGAACAAAATATCGACATTTTGGGTCCATGGCCAGGAAACTCCCCAGACCTTAATCCCATTGAGAACTTGTGGTCAATCCTCAAGAGGCGGGTGGACAAACAAAAACCCACAAATTCTGACAAACTCCAAGCAATGATTATGCAAGAATGGGCTGCCATCAGTCAGGATGTGGCCCAGAAGTTAATTGACAGCATGCCAGGGCGGATTGCAGAGGTCTTGAAAAAGAAGGGTCAACACTGCAAATACTGACTCTTTGCATAAACTTTAAATGTAATTGTCAATAAAAGCCTTTGACACTTATGGAATGCTTGTAATTATACTTCAGTATACCATAGTAACATCTGACAAAAATATCTCATAACACTGAAGCAGTGTACTTTGTGAAGACCAATACTTGTGTCATTCTCAAAACTTTTGACCACGACTATACATACACATGATTCGCCATCTGCCAAAGCCCTTTTACAAACAGACAGAACAGCTCTCCAATGATTTAAAGGTCTTATATATCTTTCAATCATAGATATATAAAACCACCTCTGCACTTCCATTTCTCTCTGAGCATTATCACTGACCCCCATCTGTCCACCTATTTCTACCCACCTCAGGGTGTTCCCCTCTGGGCTACGCTCATGCTGATTGTGCCCTCATCCCTGGAGCCCTGTGGAGCTTATAATGCCTTTTCTAACACAACAGTTTGCTTTACTGTACGTGGCTTTCAAGCCCAGGGGCATTTCCTCCAATCACCTCTCATTGTTCAATAAATGGGTTCAGTCATGGAAGTGAGTGCGGAGTGAGAGTGGCGAGGCCTAGCGAGGGCAGCTCCCCTCCCTTCAGGGGGTCTCAGAGGAACTGTCGGTAGTTCTTGGTCAAGAGGTTGCAGAGTTGATCTCACGGGTAAGCGGTGAAAAATGAATACAAATATTGCTTCTAGTGCCCCTTTGGAGTGGTTGAATGGTTCGACCGTGGAAGCAAGGTTCCGTGCCATGTCTTTGACCGCTTCAACCTTTTTGAGCCCTACTGTACACAATAGGTGGGTATAGGAGGAGCACCCATAAGTTTTAGAGTCCAGCCCTGGGCGAGTTTGGTTAACCTTGAAAGAACAACGGTGATCTCACCAACTGTTTATCCTCCGTTGTCCTACTGTTAAGGAATCACTTAAAGAGAGAGAAAGAAAATTAAAGAGGGGTTAGGAAATGTCAACAGCAATGTCACCGGGAGTAGAAATATTCTGCACTTTTCTCGTTGAAGAGTCTTCTTTTTAAAATGATCAACAGGGTTGGGGTCAATTCCATTTAAATTCCAGTCAATTCAGAAAGTACACTGAAATTCCAATTCTCTTCAATGCTTTTCAATTAGGAAAATGTTGAATTGAAATTGGAATTTGGTTTACTTCTGAATGGACTGGATTTGAAATGGGATTGACCCCAACCCTGATGATCAATAAACCATTTAAAGAAACTAAATGTCAAGACCTAGCACCTTCTTAGCTTCTTTAGGGAATTCTTTAGACACTTCTCTAGAAACTTATTTCAGGCCGCTAATAAAGTTTCAGCTGGTGTTAACTGAGTCTGACAGGATGATTCTCACATCGGGTGTTAACAGAGAAACTCTGAAAGCATGGCACAGGAAATTATTATGGACCAGGGGTCAGGGACCTCGGTTAAAGTGGCCATTGTTAGTCTCTTCCTGCCAATTACGGCCCAATGGAGAGGAAAGGCCAGGCGCTGCACCTGACAGATACCAGGTCTGGGAAGAGTAACTGTGAGAGAAGTTAGGAGAAAATGACTACCCCTTTATCTCCACCACACCCCTCCTTCCCTCCCCCCTGTTTATTTTACCCTTCTTCGACCCCCCTCCTTGTCCACCAAAGTGGTACCTCCCAGTAGTAGAAACGACAAAGAGAGAGACCTGATTGGAGTTGCCGGGGATAACATCCTGTCGGGGCTGTTTGACGTGTTGCTGTGGCGATTAAGCGTTATTGTGCCCTTTAGGATGATGGACTGTTTTGTTTTGTTTTTCTTCGGGTCCGCCAGCGTATTTTACCTCTGACGAGGCGGGTTAAATCATTTAGCGGCGACGTCATCGTTCCGCGTACAGTTAGTTAGCTAACATATTTTGGTGAGTGAGCGGATGGTCGCGGGGCCGGAACATAATTACAAATAATTTGTAGACTGCAAATTGACCGCAAGAATCCCAAACAGATACTATTTGAATAAAATATAATCCTTTCAAAAGTTGCTTACGTTTGTATACGATCACGTCTCTCTATTATACGTGGGAATATTTGGGACCAGATGTCCAAAATTAAAATCTGGTATTTTTAAAGTCTTAAAAATCTCCAAGTCTGCGTACATGCAATGTAAGTAAAGTTGAATGATTTATTTTATTTGTATTTATTAGGATCCCCATTAGCAGATGCCAATGGCGACAGCTAGTCTTACTGGGGTCCGATTTATAACGGAAAATACATTACAGACAAAAGACTGAAGGGAGATTGACAGAGAGATTGAAGACAGACCGACAGACAGACAGACCAACATAAACTGAATCTTGTACGTGACCATGCTTCTTGTCTGTCTCTCTCTGTTCAGTAGTATAAACCAGCCCAACCAGGGAAATTACAATTACTTGATACTATGTCGTCCATTTAACTGATCATCTAAAATGACATTTAGATTCAGTCAAATGCCTGTTTGTCAGTTCCAATGCCTTGCTTGTATTTCCTTGGTGACGTGTCCGAGCATAACATAATTTGTTGAAATCAAATAAAATGTTTCAGTATCATCCAGTGCTGGGCCAAATGACTGAGGTCCTATTGCCATGGGATATAGTGTTGTGGTATTATAATATACAGCCTATCATATTATAGATGATTATATAATACTGTATGGAGAAGTTTCCTAATATCCACTCCCTGCATGATCAGCCTCGTCTCCTATGAGTCTGTTAAACGATACTGCCCTCTACTGGGAGAAGTAAGGTATAGCAGGTGTTCGATCAGAGAGCGAGAGAGAGAGAGAGAGAGAGAGAGAGACTCTGCATGCAGAATTCTGCAAAAACATCCTCCGTGTACAACGTAAAACACCAAATAATGCATGCAGAGCAGAATTAGGCCAATACCCGCTAATTATCAAAATCCAGAAAAGAGCCGTTAAATTCTATAACCACTTAAAAGGAAGCGATTCCCAAACCTTCCATAACAAAGCCATCACCTACAGAGAGATGAACTTGGAGAAGAGTCCCCTAAGTAAGCTGGTCCTGGGGCTCTGTTCACAAGCACAAACAGACCCCACAGAGCCCCAGGAAAACAACAACAACAACACAATTAGACCCAACCAAATCATGAGAAAACAAAAAGAGAATTACTTGACACATTGGAAAGAACAAACAAAAAAACTGGGCAAACTAGAATGCTATTTGGCCCTAAACAGAGAGTAGTACACAGTGGCAGAATACCTGACCACTGTGACTGACCCAAATTTAAGGAAAGCTTTGACTATGTACAGACTCAGTGAGCATAGCCTTGCTATTGAGAAAGGCCGCCGTAGGCAGACCTGGCTCTCAAGAGAAGACAGGCTATGTGCACACTGCTCACAAAATGAGGTGGAAACTGAGCTGCACTTCCTAACCTCCTGCCAAATGTATGACCATATTAGAGACACATATTTCCCTCAGATTACGGCGATCCACAAAGAATTCGAAAACAAACCCAATTTTGATAAACTCCCTTATCTACTGGGTGAAAAACCACAGTGTGCCATCACAGCTGCAATATTTGTGACCTGTTGCCACAAGAAAAGGGCAACCAGTGAAGAACAAACACCATTGTAAATACACCCCATATTTATGTCTATTTATTTTCCCATTTGTACTTTAACTATTTGCACATTGTTACAACACTGTATATATATACATAATATGACATTTGAAATGTCTTTATTCTTTTGGAACTTCTGAGTGTAATGTTTACTGTTAATATTTATTGTTTATTTCACTTTTGTTTACTATCTACTTCACTTGCTTTGGCAATGTTAACATACGTTTCCCATGCCAATAAAGCCCTTAAATTGAGAGAGAGAGAGAGAGAGAGAGAGAGAGAGAGAGAGAGAGAGAGAGAGAGAGAGTGTGTGTGTGTGTCAGGGCCAGCGAGCTGAGCTGAATCACTATTCACCAATTTCTCCTAAATGACTGCAGGTTTGAAGGCAATCTCCCGTCCCATAAAAGCACTCACTGAAATAGTATTGGAACAATGCGATCGCAGACAGGTCATTCCAAAGTTTTACTGGCACTTTTCAGTGGTGGAAAAAGTACCCAATTGTCATACTTGAGTAAAAGTAAAGATACATTAATAGAAAATGACTCCAGTAAAAGTCACCCAGTAAAATACTACTTGAGTAAAAGTCTGAAAATATTTGGTTTTAAATAGACTTAAGTATCAAAAGTCAACCAGACGGCACCATTTAGTAATACATTTTTTACTCAGACATCATTTACAAACAAAGCATTTGGGTTTAGTGAGTCCGCCAGATCAGAGGCAGTAGGGATGACCAGGGATGTTCTCTTGATAAGTGCGTGAATTTGACCATTTTCCCTAAGTACTCTTTACATTTTGAATGCTTAGCAGGACAGGAGTCCTGCTAAGCATTCAAAATGTAACGAGTACTTTTGGGTCTTAGGGAAAATGTATGGAGTAAAAAGTACATTATTTTCTTCAGGAATGTAGTGAAGTAAAAGTAAAAGTAGTCAAAAAAATATAAAAAGTAAAGTACAGATACCCAAAAAACGACTTAAGTAGTACGTTAAAGTATTCTTAATTAAGTACTTTACACCACTGGCACTTTTGGAATCAAACACAGTGATTTAAAAGAAGAATCCATTAGCACCAAGACCACTGACTGAACAGATATCATCATCATTATCATCATCGTGATTAGTAAAGCAAGGTATTATTAATGTCATGACTACATGCCACGGATTTTCCATAATATCTTCTTCACTAATCTCTCTCTCTCTCTCTCTCTCTCTCTCTCTCTCTCTCTCTCTCTCTCTCTCTCTCTCTCTCTCTCTCTCTCTCTCTCTCTCTCTCTCTCTCTCTCTCTCTCTCTCTCTCTCTCTCTCTCTCTCTCTCTCTCTCTCTCTCTCTCTCTCTCTCTCTCTCTCTCTCTCTCTCTCTCTCTCTCTCTCTCTCTCGATCCAACAAATTGTATGAATCAGAGTCGCGGCACAGCCATGTACAATTTACATTTGTTTTCCTAGGCGGGAAAGGTGGGCCTGCCATGTGCGACTGGCCCTCATACAGAATAAATGTTGCCTCCAATATGTGGGGTGACCTCCTCTATAGTAATCAGTTGCAGACCTAGACAGTGTCTGTTTATAATGGAACTTGGAGGGAAGGTCATAGGTGCCTGTAGGGCTGAGGAGTGGAGTGTGTGTGAGGTGTGAATGAGGAGGAGTTCACTTCTTATGCCGGTCCGACTGGTCTGCTAAATGGCATATTATTATTATTATTACGACCTTGGTTATATTCGTAGGGGTGTGTGTGTGTGGGCTTCAATTTCATTCATGAGGATCTTTTACCTTTTGTCTTCATATTTGAGGGAGGGCGAGGAATGAACGTTATTAAAAACTCTGAAGAGGTTTATTACAATAACCGGAAAAAACAGGTCTAGAATATTCTGTACGTGTCCCAAACAGACGAGACAACCACCATTTCAGCAGAATACGTGGTTTCATATAAAAGTCTATTTGTGATCGCAAAAAGCCATTGAGGAAAATAGACTTTATGGGTTTTTGTGATCAGTTTTATCCTCCATCAACTCAAAGTGTACACTTCATACCACTTTCAGGCGGGAGTCACAATGACTAAAAAAAGCAGCAACATTTTCACAAGGCTTTGAGAAAAATAGCAGTATGACAAAATCAGTGTGGCGAAGATATTACTCCTCACATTCAGCTACTTACTATGACAGTTTGAAAGTCTAATTCGCTCATCGAGCCCAGCCAGCGGCAACCTCTCCACATGCTATCTGGGCCCGTGTTCACAAAGCATCTCAGAGTAGGTCTGCTGATCTAGGATCAGATCCCCTCAATCTATGTAATCTTATTCATTATGATCTAAAAGGCAAAACTGATCTTAGATCAACACTCCTTTATATATAAAGGCCCCGACTTGTACAGTAAAACCCTCGAGCCTCGCATAAGTCATTACTCTTTTGCCTATGTGAACAACGCGGGTTTAAACCTGGGCCTCCTGCATGCCACAATAATGTGTTAGTTAGCCTGCTGAACCGAAGCCTAGGCATTAGTTTGAGGGGAGCTAACATAACATACAGTAAGTGTTCAGGTCTCGGGTAATGATACTCACCTCCGTTACACCTTCACCAGACGCTGCCTTTCTTTAACCAGCCTCCATGTATGCTAGCTAACACGCTAAAATCACCTGTTCTAGCTAGCTGGCGTTAGCCATAGCTATCCTTCTGCTAGTGCTAACCCACTACTGGTTACATTCTCACCGCGGGTGGTCGCTTGATGAACTCTTTATTTATGCACGCGCTCTAATAGCAGTCACCACGACACGGTGTTAGACGGCCTCTGACACATCACCTACGCCTAATTAACTAGCCAGTTATAGTAGGCAGGGGTGTTATGAATGTTTTAGCAGCGGGGTGTAAAGTGATTTCCAGGAAGTGGAAGCAGAGTTTGTGGGGCAGCACACAGCAGGCAGTGTATACGTCCCAAATGGCACCCTATTCCCTATTTAGTGCACTAATTTGGACCAGAGCCCTGGTAGGGAATAGGGTGCCATTTGGGACACAAACAGTGTGACAGGGCAGACTAGAGCAGACAGAACAGGAATCAGATTGAATACTTGACGCTGTCTTGACAGGGAGCAGACAGACAGAGGGAGAGTGGGTGAAATATTAATGGAGGAGAGAGGGAGCGAGGTGTGTGTTAGGGCAGGTTGGATGTATGTGGGTTGGGGTGGGGGATGTGTGTGGGTTGGGGTGGGGGATGTGGGTGTGTGTGTGTGAACAGATTGAAACAGGGATTTGAGGGACAGGTCGATCATTTATCATTTATAACTTACATATATACTTCTCCAAACTTCTGCAGTTCCTCACTATCCTACAACTCACATATATATTTCTCCTAGCTTCTGTAGTTCCCAAACAAGCAGTGTACTGAAGTCAGTCCTTGTAATGAAACTCAGCAGCTGTCTGAAACACAGTATACAGACAGACTCCAACTGTCTGAACCACAGTATCCAGACAGACAACACATCTGCACTTCTGAGCCTTCATTCATAAAGTGCCTTAGGGCAGTAGGAGCGCTGATCCTAGATCAGCACTCATAATCTGAAACGGACATTATGAATACAGGCACGGATCTCGCATAAAACCAAAACAAATGTAGATTTACTGCTGGCCAGTGTGTAGCTGATAGCCACCACAGTTATGGGGTAATAATGAGGTTCAACACCTGTAACTTACATCAGACACGCCGGGGCATGAGAGGATGATAAATATTGAAAACGTCACCTTGACAACTGAGGAGACTCGTAAACGACGGTGACGGCAAATATTGGAAAGCATTCCAGGTGAAGTTGGTTGAGAGAATGTCAAGAGTGTGCAAAGCTGTCATCAAGGCAAAGGGTGGCTATTTGAAGAATCAAATATAAAATATATTTTGATTTGTTTAACACTTTTTTGGTTACTACATGATTCCATGTGTGTTATTTCATAGTTTCGATGTCTTCATTATTATTCTACAATGTAGAAAATTGTAAAAATTAAGAAAAACCCTTGAATGAGTAGGTGTGTTCAAACTTTTGACTGGTACTGTATGTGTCTCTCTGAACTGTAAGCGGTAAAGGCATCTGATATTTGTAAAGCAGTTCCATTGATCTCCAGTAGAGGGCAAAACTGTTCTATGATTCCCACAATGCATCACTGGCTACTCCAGCCATGCCTCACTACATCACTCTGCTGTGTGTGTGTGTGTGTATCCACTCTCTGTCACCCAGATTACAACACACTCCGGTGTTTTCTCGCTCTCACCCCAATGGCGTTTTGATAATTTTTTGATTTAATCCAGACCGGTGGCAAGACAGTGATAGGGAGGGAAGGAGAGAGAGAGAGAGAGAGAGAAAGAGTGGGGGGATAAAATGGGTTTGGCTGTGTTACCTCGACAGTGCACAGAGATTAGTTTCAAGTGGGTCACGGATGCTGGAGAAACAGACATTTATCTTACATGGCACCGGAGTTCTTCTTTTGTTCTATCTTCTACCTCGCTCTTTTTTCACCGTGCGGTGTGGAGAACGTGCCGGAAGAGTAAAGCATTTCTGACAGGCCACAGATGCTGCAGCACTGGGAGAGGCTGGGTGTTTTCATTCTCTCTCCTCCCCCCTCTCTCTCTCTCTCTCTCTCTCTCTCTCTCTCTCTCTCTCTCTCTCTCTCTCTCTCTCTCTCTCTCTCTCTCTCTCTCTCTCTCTCTCTCTTCCCCTCTCCCTCTCTCCCTCTCTCTCTCTCTCTCTCTGTCAGTTACTAGGGAGAATGTAGCTCATTACAATACCAATCCCCAGGGTTGCCTTGCCTTCCTTCCAAGGTGGATGATGCAAGTGTTGATGATGCATATTCCACAACTCCATGAACCCCACTCAAGGGTCATGTTCATTAGGGGCACACTGTAGGATTTTTTTTAATGGAAAACGAAAATGAGCAAGTTCAGATAATACTGTACCTTCCCCTTTCACTCAGTTGGATTGTTTTCTTCCGCTTTGTGCCAAATGAACAGGGCCCAGGTCTGACTGTCCTCGTTTTTCCTTAGTCTTGCAAAGTGAAGAGTTGCAGAACTGCTCAGAGACGGTAGCCTATAGAGAGAGGGAAAGATGAATCTATAAGGTTGATCGTGTTAATGCTGATTGACTATTCCCCTCATTGGACGAAATATGCCGATGCACACAGCCAATGCCAGGCCACCGTTCACTGCAGATGTCAACTACAAAGGAAATGAGAGCAAAGAGAGAGAGAGAGAGAGAAATAAAAAACAGACATCATTCTCAGCCAGTTCATTCCATTCCACCAATGTACCCTGAGTGAAGACAGAGACAAACAACCGTGAAATGGACTCTGTTTTTTTGAGTCACAACACGAGAAAAACAACTCTCAGGGGTGGTGATGCTTTTCAAACTGGCCATAGAAATAAAATAAAGAAAAGTGATCTTAAAGCCTGGAAGCCACATTGAATATCGTTCAGTTTCACTTAGTGAAAAAGAGTGATATTCAGTTGGGACAGCTCTGACAAGGTTAGAGTCCAGACCCCATGAACCCTGGTGGTTAGGCGCAGCCCCAGGAGGAACAACAACATTAGCCTGAGGCAAAGCACTCTACCTGGTGTTCACTTAGAGCCAACAGGGCCTACTCTCCAGGATGTGTGTGTGGGGTGTGTGTGTGTATTCCCTAACCCTTGGTGGTACTTTACCTGCGGTTACATACAGAGCTGACATGGGTATTTCTACCAGCTAGTATGACATATATAAATAGAAAGGAATCAGGATTGAGACCAGCAGGTTGCGGGGACCCACGCACGCAGCACACAGGTCAGTGTGGATTTGTGGCTTGGTTTGGACCAGGTTCACTGTGGTAAAGCTGCTGACACATTAACACAGGCAGAATGCTGAGTCTGACTGTACGACTTCTCTTAATGTCAGCTCCCATTCTCTCTCTCTCTCTCTCTCTCTCTCTCTCTCTCTCTCTCTCTCTCTCTCTCATTGCCCTGTCATAATCCTTCTACCTGTCACATCGAGAGAGAGCGAGAGAGAGAAAGAGAGCATGAGATGGAGAGAGAGAGACCTTGAGGAGACCTTCACCAGAGTTCAGTCACTGTCAGTCTCCTAAACCACCCGGGGGCACTGAAGAACGGTACTAACCTTCCCTGTGTCCCATTGCCTGGTCAAAGGTAGTGCACTATATAGGGAATAGGGTTCTGACAATGATAGGCATGAACTGGTCCTAGATCAGTTAGGAAGGTATTCAGTTACTGGAGCACTGTGCCAACAATGCAATACTAGACTCACTGTTGATTGTCACAGTTTGGTCCAACAATCTATTTCCTAAAGGTCCCTTCCCTTGTCCAAACAATAAAATACACTTCAAACTTGATTTGGTTGTGTATGCCAGCGCCAGACCTCCCATTCAAGGAACACATTAAAACACTTCAACCTTCAACAGACAAAGTCCTTCCCTACTCTGTGTGTTCGCACGCACACACAGCCACACAGCCACACAGACACACACACACACACACACACACACACACACGGCCTTGGCCACTCCTAGTAAGAACTGTAGAGTCAGCGATCGAAGGAATACATCTCAGCTAGAGAAAAGTGGAGGTGAAAAAGGTGACATTTCAAATTGTATATGAACTATCCTTGAGCAACGGATGGACTAAATTGAATCAGAGGATATCTGAGGATATGTAACCTGCTGTATAACTGGATGACACATGCAAGCCCATGACAACCCACAGAAGACATAGTTTCAGACAAGAATTGACAAACACTGTCTGATAGTCTTCATGCTAAAATTAAATAAGAGTAGTGGGAGTAAAGGGCTGACTGTGGAACTATAAGACTGACTGTGGAACAATAAGACTGACTGTGGAACCATAAGACTGACTGTGGAACCATAAGACTGACTGTGGAACTATAAGACTGACTGTGGAACTATAAGACTGACTGTGGTACAATAAGACTGACTGTGGAACTATGAGACTGACTGTGGAACTATAAGACTGACTGTGGAACTATAAGACTGACTGTGGAACTATAAGACTGACTGTGGAACTATGAGACTGACTGTGGAACTATGAGACTGACTGTGGAACTATAAGACTGACTGTGGAACTATAAGACTGACTGTGGAACAATAAGACTGACTGTGGAACTATAAGACTGACTGTGGAACTATAAGACTGACTGTGGAACTATAAGACTGACTGTGGAACTATAAGACTGACTGTGGAACTATAAGACTGACTGTGGAACTATAAGACTGACTGTGGAACTATAAGACTGACTGTGGAACTATAAGACTGACTGTGGAACTATAAGACTGACTGTGGAACTATAAGACTGACTGTGGAACTATAAGACTGACTGTGGAACTATAAGACTGACTGTGGAACTATAAGACTGACTGTGGAACTATAAGACTGACTGTGGAACTATAAGACTGACTGTGGAACTATAAGACTGACTGTGGAACTATAAGACTGACTGTGGAACTATAAGACTGACTGTGGAACTATAAGACTGACTGTGGAACTATAAGACTGACTGTGGAACTATAAGACTGACTGTGGAACTATAAGACTGACTGTGGAACTATAAGACTGACTGTGGAACTATAAGACTGACTGTGGAACTATAAGACTGACTGTGGAACTATAAGACTGACTGTGGAACTATAAGACTGACTGTGGAACTATAAGACTGACTGTGGAACTATAAGACTGACTGTGGAACTATAAGACTGACTGTGGAACTATAAGACTGACTGTGGAACTATAAGACTGACTGTGGAACTATAAGACTGACTGTGGAACTATAAGACTGACTGTGGAACTATAAGACTGACTGTGGAGGCGGACTATAAGACTGACTGTGGAACTATAAGACTGACTGTGGAACTATAAGACTGACTGTGGAACTATAAGACTGACTGTGGAACTATAAGACTGACTGTGGAACTATAAGACTGACTGTGGAACTATAAGACTGACTGTGGAACTATAAGACTGACTGTGGAACTATAAGACTGACTGTGGAACTATAAGACTGACTGTGGAACTATAAGACTGACTGTGGAACTATAAGACTGACTGTGGAACTATAAGACTGACTGTGGAACTATAAGACTGACTGTGGAACTATGAGACAGAAGTGATAGTAAAAGGCTGACTGTGGAACTACTCTTTAAGCATAATTATGCAGTGTACAGAGAGCGAGAGAAAGAGAG
>NC_059201.1:562500-607500 GCF_020615455.1 Coregonus clupeaformis
CCCTGTTGATTTAGAGGACAGTGTTAATTTAGTCAGCCACCGCAGCTAGAAGAATACTTCAGGCTTACTGTGTACATTATACACCTGGTTATTTTAAACACTGATAAAGCAAACGACAGTATCTGTGCAATGATAAGCAGATATACGTGTATAACCTGCTTTGGTAAAAAAAAAAACACCTGCCAAATTAAAAAACATGACTTGCCAAAGTTAATTTGTCAGAATTACAATCAGAAAAGTTATACAGTATGGAATACGAATTTCTACAAAGATGCAACTGACCCTGACAACAAACTGAGAATATTTACAGTATGATTTTCATAGAGGACCTTCAAGTATGTACCTAGCTACATCTAAGACAGAAAATAACAACATGGCCTATATATTTCACTCTACGCACAATTTCTAATTTAAATGTCATTTACTTCAAATTTAGATTGGCAGGTTTCTAACAAGCGCATCAAGGACATCTCGACTGCTGCATGCCTGACCAGCGAAGGTTGATTTGTGATTTGTCTTCATTTAAAGTAGATAGTTTCTTGTTTTCCCCATCAGAGGTGAACCAGGGAGTAGTTAACTATTGTCAGTGAGAAACTAACAAACTGCTGATTAGACTGCCTCCTTAATGACCATAAAGTCCATTAAGACAAAATTAGGATGTCTCGGAAAAAACTGATTCACCTGCCTCTCGGCACTTAGCCTCTTAAACTTCTCGCCTTTCATTCCTCTCTCTCTTTCCTCTCTCTCTTTCCACTCTCTCTCCTCTCTCTCCTCTCTCTCCTCTCTCCTCTCTCTCTCTCCTCTCTCTCTCCTCTCTCTCTCTCATTTCTCTCCTCTCCCTCTCTCTCTCTCTCTCTCTCTCTCTCTCTCTCCTCTCTCCTCTCTCCTCTCTCTCCCCTCTCTCCTCTCTCTCTCTCCCTCTCTCTCTCTCCTCTCTCTCTCCCTCTCTCTCTCCTCTCTCTCTCCTCTCTCCTCTCTCTCTCCCATCTCTCTCCTCTCTCTCTCTCTCTCCTTTCGCTCCTCTCTCCTTTCTCTCCTCTCTCTCTCCTCTCTCTCCTTTTGCTCCTATCTCTCTCCTCTCTCTCCTCTCTCTCCTCTCTACTCCTCTCTCTCTCTCTCTCTCTCTCTCTCTCTCCTCTCTCTCCTCTCTCTCCTTTTGCTCCTATCTCTCTCTTCTCTCTCCTCTCTCTCCTCTCTCTCTCCTCTCTCTCTCCTCTCTCTCCTCTCTCTCTCCTCTCTCTCCTTTTGCTCCTATCTCTCTCCTCTCTCTCCTCTCTCTCTCCTCTCTCTCTCCTCTCTCTCCTCTCTCTCTCTCTCTCCTCTCTCTCCTCTCTCTCCTCTCTCTCTCCTCTCTCTCTCCTCTCTCCTCTCTCTCTCCTCTCTCTCTCTCTCTCTCTCTCTCTCCCCTCTCTCTCCTCTCCCTCTCCTCTCTCTCCTTTTGCTCCTATCTCTCTCCTCTCTCTCCTCTCTCTCCTCTCTCTCTCCTCTCTCTCTCCTCTCTCTCTCCCTCTCTCTCCTCTCTCTCTCCTCTCTCCTTTTGCTCCTATCTCTCTCCTCTCTCTCCTCTCTCTCCTCTCTCTCCTCTCTCTCCCCTCTCTCTCCCCTCTCTCTCCCTCTCTCTCCTCTCTCTCTCCTCTCTCTCTCTCTCTCTCCTCTCTCTCTCCTCTCTCTCTCCTTTTGCTCCTATCTCTCTCCTCTCTCTCCTCTCTCTCCTCTCTCTCTCTCTCTCCTCTCTCTCTCCTCTCTCTCCTCTCTCTCTCTCTCTCTCTCCTCTCTCTCTCCTCTCTCTCTCTCTCTCTCTCTCTCTCTCCTCTCTCTCTCTCTCTCTCCTCTCTCTCTCCTCTCTCTCCTCTCTCTCTCCTCTCTCTCCCTCTCTCTCCTCTCTCTCTCCTCTCTCTCCTCTCTCTCCTCTCTCTCTCTCTCTCTCTCCTCTCTCTCTCCTCTCTCCTCTCTCTCTCCTCTCTCCTTTTGCTCCTATCTCTCTCCTCTCTCTCCTCTCTCTCCTCTCTCTCCCCTCTCTCCCCTCTCTCCCCTCTCTCTCCTTTCTCTCTCCTCTCTCTCTCCTCTCTCTCTCTCTCTCTCTCCTCTCTCTCTCCGCTCGCTCTCTCCTTTTGTCGATAATTAGCTCGGTCTTATGTGCATTCATTACATTTGCATTCGGTTAGCAGGTGACAAAATGAGCTGAGTTGACTCCTCCAGTGAGGTTACCGCTAGACAGGCTACAGAGACACAGTGTTGTTGTCGTCGTCCACATTAATATGGGTTATTAGTGACTCATTTCATTCACACAGTATGGTTAGTGCAGAGGGAGGTAGACTATTGACAAAGGCTTCTGGTTCCTCACCCTGGCTGGGACAAGGCTGCATGGAAAAGATGCTAAACCAACCTGTGTTTCAGCCTACTGTCATGCCTTTATACAATGCTTTGTCGTGTTGTTTTGATGCTAGATGCTAGAAATGATATATTTGAAATAAATAAATGAAATATTTCCTCGTATTTGGTCACAAGACAGACATAAAGAGACCCACCAGCCCAAAAATAACATATATCGGGCCGTATATAGTTAACCCCTCACATAGAGACATTGGAAGGTGTTCTGTTTTGCATGTTTGTTAAATATGGACCTTGTTCATTAAGAGTCCAGTATGTACCTCTTCAGTTATACCCTCCAGCCACTGCAACTAATGACACTGTCCAGGGCGCCCTAGCCTAATCGAATGACCTGGAAGTGATGGCGGAGGATGTAACAGAATGAGCCAGGAAGTAAATACAAAACAGGTGGGCTGTAATCTAATAGCTAGCCTAGCCGCAGGCTAACTGTCACTAAGCAGCTAGCGCACACAGGGCTCATGGAGCGATGTGTCCGTTAATGAGAGACACTACTGTGGGATCCAACATGGTGGGCATCTGGCACCGTTCTCCAACAACCTTCCAAAGTCCCCTATTCTTGGTGGGAATGGGGGGGATTTCCCTAAACTAGGAGGAAACATAGAAATACAGACAGAGAGGACTTTCTTCTTAGCAGCATCAATTGAAAAGATTTTGATGTAGAGACATTGGAAGGCTCCATGCAGGTTAAAGGGAGAGGTTGTCTCTGCCTTACACCTTTAAAACAAACCATCTGTTTTTGATGAATGACTTTACAGGTGAAAGAGAAGGTTGTTCTGGTGAGATGTCATGGTACAGATGTAGGATCTTAATTTGAGCCAGTTTGCTACAGCAGGAAGATATTCCTGCAGGAACAGGAAATGTGAATTAATATGTGGATTATAATTAATATACTTTTTTGTAGGCTTTTTAAAACCTCGAATACACTACAAGTTTGCATTTCCTGCTGCGCAGGAAATTTCTCAGCAACAAAAGAGTGATCAAATTAAGATCCTACATCTGTAGATCAGAGTAAGGGTAATGGCACCCTGCTCGAGCCCCATGAGAATTGGTCTGCCCTATGACATTACAAAATACAAAGTCTGATTTGTTTTGATCACTGGTTGCCTTTTCAGGTTTGGGCAGAGGTTGTGAGTAACAAGTTTGGAACGTGATAACAGGAATAACAAAAGGTGGGAAATGCAATCATACTGCATAATAAAATATCATAATTTTTCTCACCCTTGATTTCCACCATTTTGAATTGTCGCATGGCTACAACTACTTATTCTCTCCCCTCACCCCCGTCTTACAACCTCCTCTCTCCCAACCTCCCTCCCCTCCCCAAACCTTCACCACTGTACCTCACTCTGCCCATTACACCTCATTACCTGAGTGAGACTCTTTACAAAGGAAGGGTTCTTTGTTTGGTTTGTTTCACAATCTTATTTCTATACTTTTGTACCCTGAGAGAGAGAGAGAGAGAGAGAGAGAGAGAGAGAGAGAGAGAGAGAGAGAGAGAGAGAGAGAGAGAGAGAGAGAGAGAGAGAGAGAGAGAGAGAGAGAGAGAGAGAGAGAGAGAGAGAGAGAGAGAGAGACAGACAGACAGAGAGAGAGAGAGAGAGAGAGAGAGAGAGAGAGAGAGACAGACAGAGAGAGAGACAGAGAGAGAGAGAGAGAGAGAGAGAGAGAGAGAGAGAGAGAGAGAGAGAGAGAGAGAGAGAGAGAGAGAGAGAGAGAGTGAGGTTGGCAGCGCACTACATTGCTGCCTGCCATAAGATGAGGGACAGTGTCTGACAGACCAACCAACCTGCACATGTCCTCTATTGTTATTGTCCAATGTATGGTTATTTTGACCCTTGGTTATTGTTGTTACTGTTGTCCTGTTGACAATATTGATTATTATTATTTTAATTATGTTCATATTGTAAATCGCCAAAGTAAGCTTTGGCAATATGTACATTGTTAAGTCATGCCAATAAAGCAAATAGAATTGAATTGAGAGAGAGAGAGAGGGGACACAAAAAACAAACATACAGACACTATTTCGTTGAGTTCTCTAAATTACCGGGAGTTTTAGTTATTTCCGTTGTGCATTCAATGTGAATTACAAAGATTCGCCTTGAACTAGACACCATTCAGGTAGCATTGATTTGGCACTCGGTGGCTCCAGGTAACAGCATGCAGGATAATTATAAGGCTTTGTACAGCTACATGATGTACATGTTCTCTTCCTGGCACCGGGAGGCTGGATCATAGTGGTTATATGTATTCTGACTGGGCCTGGCTAATTGCCTTTTAAATGACTGTCTTTACACTGTCTGTCTGTCTCCTGGAAGGACTACTGTGTGATTATGGACGGGGTCACATGACCACATGGATCACCTTGATGAGGAGAGAAAAACACACATTAAAACACACACACACACACACACACACACACACACACACACACACACACACACACACACACACAGAGAGCTGTATGTCTCTTTAGTGTGCTGAGGTGGATGATGTATTATATTGGAATTGATGTAGTCCAACACAGCAATGAAAGTATTTCTTTAAATGAATACAGGTTGACTCTGTCAGGTCTAGATTAAAAAATATATATACAGTACCAGTCAAAAGTTTGGACACACCTACTCATTCAAGGGTTTTTCTTTATTTTTACTATTTTCTACATTGTAGAATAATAGTGAAGACATCACAACTATAAATAACACATATGGAATGATATAGTAACCACAAAAGTGTTAAACAAATCAAAATATATTTTATATTTTCAAAGTAGCCACCCTTTGCCTTGATGACAGCTTTGCACACTCTTGGCATTCTCTCAACCAGCTTCATGAGGAATGCTTTTCCAACAGTTTTGAAGGAGTTCCCACATATGCTGAGCACTTGTTGGCTGCTTTTCCTTCACTCTGCGGTCCAACTCATCCCAAACCATCTCAATTGGGTTAAGGTCGGGGGATTGTGGAGGCCAGGTCATCTGATGCAGCACTCCATCACTCTCCTTGGTCAAATAGCCCTTACACAGCCTGGAGGTGTGTTGGGTCATTGTCCTGTTGAAAAACAAATGATAGTCCCACTAAGCCCAAACCAGATGGGATGGTAGTCATGCTGGTTAAGTGTGCTTTGAATTCTAAATAAATCACAGACGGTGTCACCAGCAAAGCACCCCCACACCATAACACCTCCTCCTCCTCCATGCTTTATGGTGGGAACCACACATGCGGAGATAATCCATTCACCTACTCTGCGTCTCACAAAGACACAGCGGTTGGAACCAAAAATCTCACATTTGGACTCATCAGACCAAAGGACAGATTTCCACTGTTCTAATGTCCATTTCTCGTTTTTCTTGGCCAAGCAAGTCTCTTCTTATTATTGGTGTCCTTTAGCAGTGGTTTCTTTGTAGCAATTCGACCATGAAGGCCTGATTCACGTAGTCTCCTCTGAACAGTTGATGTTGAGATGTGTCTGTTACTTGAACTCTGTGAAGCATTTATTTGGGCTGCAATCTAAGGTGCAGTTAACTCTAATTAACTTATCCTCTGCAGCAGAGGTAACTCTGGGTCTTCCATTCCTGTGGTGGTCCTCATGAGAGCCAGTTTTATCATAGCGCTTGATGGTTTTTGCAACTGCACTTGAAGAAACGTTAAAAGTTCTTGAAATGTTCCGTATTGACTGACCTTCATGTCTTAAAGTAATGAAGGACTGTCATTTCTCTTTGCTTATTTGAGCTGTTCTTGCCATAATATGGACTTGGTCTTTTACCAAATAGGGCTATCTTCTGTATACCACCCCTACCTTTTCACAACACAACTGATTGGCTCAAACACATTAAGAAGGAAATAAATTCCACAAATTAACTTTTAACAAGGCACACCTGTTAATTGTAATGCATTCCATGTGACTATCTCATTAAGCTGGTTGAGAGTATGCCAAGAGTGTGCAAAGCTGTCATCAAGGCAAAGGGTGGCTATTTGAAGAATCTCAAATATATTTTGATTTGTTTAACACTTTTTGGTTACTACATGATTCCATATGTGTTATTTCATAGTTTTGATGTCTTCACTATTATTCTACAATGTAGAAAATAGTAAAAATAAAGAAGAACCCTTGAATGAGTAGGTGTGTCTAAACTTTTGACAGGTTTTTATATATATTTTCTTTTTAAATTTAGGTTTAAAATGTGAATATGAGTTTGTCCTGGCTGCAGCTAGTCTCTGGGACTGTCACACACACACACACACACACACACACACACACACACACACACACACACACACACACACACACAACAAAAAACAAACACACACACAGATGCATTACGGCGGGTGCTGAAGCCATTGCTGATTGCTAACCACCAGTCATTTCCATTGATTACAATTTGTCATCATTGAGAAAATGGAGAACCTCTGACACTTTGGATAGTCTTATAGCTTGAGATGTATCATCGAGAGAGAGAGAGAGAGAGAGAGAAAGAGAGGAAGAGAGAGAGAGCGAGTTAAATGAAATTGCTATTCATCGGGCAAGTAGCGGTAAGACAATTGTAAAGTAATGACCGACGTCAACCATCACACTGGTTTACACAAAATTGCGCGTGGGTGTGTGAGATGTGCGAGAGAGAAAGGGGGGAGAGAGCGAGAGAGAGAGAGAGGTAGAGAGAGAGAGAAAGGTAGAGAGAGAGGGGGAGAGAGAGAGAGGTAGAGAAAGAGAGGAAGAGAGAGGTAGAGAGAGGGCGAGAGGCAGAGAGAGAGAGAGACGTATTCACCCTGCACGCCCTAATTGACAAACAAACAAACCAAAACAAAGGCAAAGTCTTCTCATGCTTTGTTGACATCAAAAAAGCTTTTGACTCAATTTGGCATGAGGGTCTGCTATACTAATTGATGGAAAATGGTGTTGTGGGAAAAACATACAACATGATAAAATCCATGTACACAAACAACAAGTGTGCGGTTAAAATTGGCAAAAAACACACCCATTTCTTTCCACAGGGCCGTGGTATGAGATAGGGATGCAGCTTAAGCCCCACCTTCAACTCAACATATATATCAACGAATTGGCGAAGGCACTAGAACAGTCTGCAGCAGCCGGCCTCACCCTACTAGAATCTGAAGTCAAATGTCTACTGTTTGCTGATGATCTGGTGCTTCTGTCCCCAACCAAGGAGGGCCTACAGCAGCACCTAGATCTTCTGCACAGATTCTGTCAGACCTGGGCCCTGACAGTAAATCTCAGTAAGACAAATATAATGGTGTTCCAAAAAAGGTCCAGTTGTCAGGACCACAAATACAAATTCCACCTAGACAGCGTTGCGCTAGAGCACACAAAAAACGATACATACCTCGTCCTTAACATCAGTGCCACAGGTAACTTCCCCGAAGCTGTGAACAATCTGAGAGACAAGGCAAGAAGGGCCTTCTATGCCATCAAAAGGAACATAACATAGAAATTAGGATCTGGCTAAAAATACTTGAATCAGTTATCGAACCCATTGTCCTTTATGGTTGTGAGGTCTGGGGTCCACTCACCAACCAAGAATTCACAAAATGGGACAAACACCAAATTGAGACTCTGCATGCAGAATTCTGCAAAAATATATTATGTGTACAACGTAAACCACCAAATAATGCATGCAGAGCAGAATTAGGCCGATACCCGCTAATGATCAAAATCCAGAAAATAAACGTTAAATTCTACAACCCCCTAAAAGGAAGCGATTCACAAACCTTCCATAACAAATCCATCACCTACAGAGAGATGAACCTGGAGAAGAGTCCCCTAAGCAAGCTGGTCTAACACAATTAGACCCAACCAAATCATGAGAAAACAAAAACATACTTGACACATTGGAAAGAATTAACAAAAAAAACTGAGCAAACTAGAATGCTATTTGGCCCTAAACAGAGAGTACACAGTGGCCCTAACCCAAACTTAAGGAAAGCTTTGACTATGTACAGACTCAGTGAGCATAGCCTTTCTATTGAGAAAGGCCGCCGTAGGCTATGTGCCCTCAAAATGAGGTGGAAACTGAGATGCACTTCCTAACCTCCTGCCAAATGTATGACCATAAAAGATACACATATTTCCCTCAGATTACATAGATCCACAAAGAATTCAAAAACAAATCCAATTTTGATAAACTCCCATATCTATTGGGTGAAATACCACAAGATTTGTGACCTGTTGCCACAAGAAAACGGCAACCAGTGAAGAACAAACACCATTTAAATACAACCCATAATTACAGTTGAAGTCGGAAGTTTACATACACAGCCAAATACATTTAAACTCAGTTTTTCACAATTCCTGACATTTAATCCTAGTAAAAATGCACTGTCTTGGGTCAGTTAGGATCACCACTTTATTTTACATTTACATTATTTAGCAGACGCTCTTATCCAGAGCGACTTACAGGAGCAATTAGGGTTAAGTGCCTTGCTCAATGGCACATCGACAGATTTTTCACCTAGTTGGCTCGGGGATTAGAACCAGTGACCTTTCGGTTACTGGCACAACGCTCTTAACCACTAAGCTACCTGCCGCCAACTTAAAAATTTTAAGAATGTGAAATGTCAGAATAATAGAGAGAATTATTTATTTTAGCTTTTATTTATTTCATCACATTCCCAGTGGGTCAGAAGTTTACATACACTCAATTTGTATTTGGTAGCATTGCCTTTCAATTGTGTAACTTGGGTCAAACGTCATGAGGCAGCCTTTCACAAGCTTCCCACAATAAGTTGGGTGAATTTTGGCCCATTCCTCCTGACAGAGCTGGTGTAACTGAGTCAGGTTTGTAGACCTCCTTGCTTGCACATGCTTTTTCTGTTCTGCCCACAAACGTTCTATGGGATTGAGGTCAGGGCTTTGTGATGGCCACTCCAATACCTTGACTTTGTTGTCCTTAAGCCATTTTGCCACAACATTGGAAGTATGCTTGGGGTCATTGTCCATTTGGAAGACCCATTTGCGACCAAGCTTTAACTTCCTGACTGATGTCTTGAGATGTTGCTTCAATATATCCACATAATTTTCCTTCCTCATGATGCCATCTATTTTGTGAAGTGCACCAGTCCCTCCTACAGCAAAGCACCCCCACAGCATGATGCTGACACCCCCGTGCTTCACGTTTGGGATGGTGTTATTCGGCTTGCAAGCAACCTCCTTTTCCTCCAAACATAACGATGGTCATTATGGCCTAACAGTTCTATTTTTGTTTCATCAGACCAGAGGACATTTCTCCAAAAAGTACAATCTTTGTCCCCATGTGCAGTTGCAAACCATAGTCTGTCTTTTTTATGGTGGTTTTGGAGCAGTGGCTTCTTCCTTGCTGAGCGGCCTTTCAGGTTATGTTGATATAGGACTCGTTTTACTGTGGATATAGATACTTTTGTACCGGTTTCCTCCAGCATCTTCACAAGGTCCTTTGCTGTTGTTCTGGGATTTATTTGCACCAAAGTACGTTAATCTCTAGGAGACAGAACGCGTCTCCTTCCTGAGCGGTATGACGGCTGCGTGGTCCCATGGTGTTTATACTTGCGTACTATTGTTTGTACAGATGAACATGGTACCTTCAGGCGTTTGGAAATTGCTCTCAAGGATGAACCAGACTTGTGGAGGTCTACAAAAAAATGTCTGAGGTCTTGGCTGATTTCTTTTGATTTTCCCATGATGTCAAGCGAAGAGGCACTGAGTTTGAAGGTAGGCCTTGAAATACATCGACAGGTACACCTCCAATTGACTCAAGTGATGTCAATTAGCCTATCAGAAGCTTCTAAAGCCATGACATAATTTTCAGGAATTTTCCAAGCTGTTTAAAGGCACAGTCAACTTAGTGTGTGTAAACTTCTGACCCACTGGAATTGTGATACAGTGAATTATAAGTGAAATAATCTATCTGTAAACAATTGTTGGAAAAATTACTTGTGTCATGCACAAAGTAGATGTCCTAACCGACTTGCCAAAACTATAGTTTGTTAACAAGAAATTTGTGGAGTGGTTGAAAAACGAGTTTTAATGACTGTAACCTAAGTGCATGTTAACCTCCGACTTCAACTGTATGTTTATTGAGAGAGAGAGAGAGAGAGAGAGAGAGAGAGAGAGAGAGAGAGAGAGAGAGAGAGAGAGAGAGAGAGAGAGAGAGAGAGAAAAAAAAGGTGTGTTCAAGTGTGTATATTAGTGTTTGCTTTTGTAGAGTCTGTGGGACCGGTCATGATGTCTGATGTCATGATGTATGTCTTTAAGAGTTGTGTGTGATTGTGAGTGTCATTTGAGTGACTGTAGCATGAATGTCCATGTACTGGATGGAGCATGTGTGATAGTCTGAGTACATCATTGAGGGAGGTAGTATGTGTGATAGTGTGAGTACATCATTGGGGGATGTAGTATGTGTGAGCAAACCAACATGACTGTGACTGTAATGTACAATGTCCATTATTGGGGAGGCAGGTAGCCTAGTGGTTAAGAGTGTTGGGACCAGTAACCAAAAGGTTGCTGGTTCGAATCCCAGAGCAGACTAGGTGAAAAAACTATTGATGTGCCCTTAAGCAAGGCGCTTAACCCCAATTGCTCCTGTAAATTCTGCGGTTGTTGGCAGATTATGTGGAAACCGGCCACTAGGGGCAACAGTGAGTGTTGTTACCTTCAAGTAGGTTTGGGTTTAGCTAGGGTGTTGTTAATGGGGATGGCACATGGGTATAAGCATCTGCCTCTGGTTGTATGTAATTATCTCACATCTTGGAAAATATTTTGCAGTGTTGTACTTCTTGTTCACGAAATTCATGCTAATGTTTGGTTTTGAGCTTGCGCCCAATTGACTCCCATTCACTCCTTGAAGGAGAGATCTCCTTGTCCGAGAATCACCCAGAATGCACCGCGTGGCCCATTGACGACTTATGGGCAATGTAGACAATGGGCGTTAATACGATTCTAATGAAGTCTCTCTCTCTCTCTCTCTCTCTCGCTCTCTCTCTTCTTGAAAGAGTGGAGGATGAATCGAATGTTCTAAACCACTTCAGACTGAAACTCCTCAAAAAAAAGTATCTCTGCGGGAAAATAACGTTGCTCTGGGCAGGGTTGAACTCGGTGAGTAAGACTCCTAAATTGATAGTGCAGTTAGTTTAGGCAATTTCACTAGTTAGCTACTTCATATGCTGATATGGACTTTGGTATTATTGTGTGAAGCTATGTTTTTGAGCTAGCCACCTAGCTAGCTAGCCAGCCAGCCCAGAGTGAGCATTACGGGTTTTGTTGTAGACTTGAGTTGCCAAAGATTTCCAAAAACGATTTTCAAATGTTTCTACCAACCTTGTTATGACGACAAAATTAAACATTTGTTCACAGAAAACATTGTTTTCACATATATGTGTTTTTTAACACTATTTAACACTGTTAATCATAGGAATTAGTGGTCTGGGGTGGATTAATGCCTAACCTTAAAAATTCTGAGTTAGTGCCTAAACTTAACCTTAAACACTTCGAAAATGTGACGTTTGGAACAACGTCGAAATTTGACATTTGAGAAACATGGATGAACGTCTAATTCTGACGTGAGACTGTGAGAGCTAGTTGGGCCTCAGCTCTGCAGGACTATATTATTGATGCGTGTCAGGGAACAGACTCACACTGCGCCTCTCATCTGGCCTGATAAATATCATTACCTGCTGCATTTGTTTCCGTCATTATTACAGCCTGACACAGCCTTGTATCAAGATGAGTGTGTGTGTGTGTGTGTGTAAAGAAGAGAGAGTGTGTGTGTGTGTGTGTGTGTGTTGTATCACGATGAGAGGCGGGGGGGGTATCCTAACATCAATATGAAATACTGGGCAGGTGGTTGGTGGTTAGTTGAGGTTTTGCTGAGGTTGCAGCGTTATAAAAAGTTTCCTCTCCTCGCCCCAATTTAATGTGCATACGCCCGACTCAGGGGTTCAAGAGTTCAGGGGATTCGTAATACATTTTTATCACCTTGATTATATGAATTGAATTGAGATGGTAGGGAAGAGAGAGAGGGAGGGAGGAGGAGAGCGAGGGAGGGAGGGAGGGGGAGAGAGGGAGGAGGAAGGGATGGGGAGGAAAGGGGGGATGGGGGACTGAGAAGTGATGGAAAGAGGGCTACAGAAGAGAGAGGAGGTTAAAAAACAGAGGATGGGGGACCAATTACCTCTCCTCATTATCAAATGGATATTTAATTAATTTTCTTTCTTCTTAAAATTATAAATCAAAGACAAGTTTAGCTTTGGATACATTGACTTGGAAATAACTTTTCAGGAAGGGACTGAACCCAAACTGTAATGACTGGTGTGAAAAGATTTGCATAAAATATGACAAAGTGCCAATTAATACTTTTTTCTACCCTAGATGTAGACAGATTTGGCTGGGATCGATTGTCTTGGATAAATCCATTCGATATGCATTGGATTCGCTTATTGGATATTATTTAAATATACCCCAATTCCGCCAATCTCTCATTTCACCTACTATTACTACTCTCTATTCAAACGATGTATAATGTATTCGATTTTTTGGAGCTTAAATTGAATCTAGGACTGGCTTAATGGCTCATGAAAATGAGTGCGTTTCATGGAATTGTTCATTTGGGTCAACATTTCTCAGTGCCTAGTTAAAAGCTCTTCAGAAGTAGTGGCCTGTACTTCACTGAACCGGAGAGGGATCTGATCCTACAGATGTTCTATTTTAATTTGATCACTCTGTTGTCGCAGAGGATTTTCCTGCGCCGCAGGAAATGCAAACTTGTAGTGAATTTGAAGTTTTAAAAGGCTTCTAAAGTTTGTAATTTCCACTTAAAAATTTCAGACTTCATTTTCCCTAACGAAAAATGTATCAACCCCTACACAAATGTCCATGAATTACAATTCACATAATAATTCACAATTCCTTTTGCTGCAGGATTATTTTCCTGCTGTAAGAAAATGGTCAAATTAAGATACCAAATCTGTATATCTGATTTTATAGTCCCCACAGAGAACACTGAAGGAACTTGTTCAGCATTCAGATCAGTTTGATCATCTCCCCCAGTTAGATCCATGTTTGATCTAAGTACTTTGGGATGGAAGACAGATATAGAATCTATATTTCTGCTGACAACACTATCATGAAAACCTGAACAGCAGTTCCACCACCCACCAAAATACCCTAATTACACCTCTATCACATCTTATGAGCCTTTCTGATTGGTTACAATGACAGACCTGGGGGGTGTTGAACCCTGATACCCCGCGTCTTGCTCCTCTCTGATACCCCTATCTACCTAGATACCCTGTGTCCCCCTTCTCCCCCTATCTACCTAGAGGTAGAGACCATCTGCCACACTTGCCTCCGCCTACCCCCTCGATCCCCCTCTGCCCTACCCCTTCATCTCTCTCTCTCTCTCTCTCTCTCTCTCTCTCTCTCTCTCTCTCTCTCTCTCTCTCTCTCTCTCTCTCTCTCTCTCTCTCTCTCTCTCTCTCTCTCTCTCTCTCTCTCTCTCTCTCTCTCATAGAGAGAGGGGGAAGTAGCAGCCTGATAGTCTGATAGTACAGGATGTACTGTATATCAATCCATCTGCCAATCTATCATAAAACAGCATCTCTCTCCCATATCTCATGAATTTATCCTTCTCGGAACAGGGGAGCTGTTCTCGGCGCTCCGACTAGAGTATCCAGATCCACAGGGGCACATCTATAATAGATCAGAAATGTGCGTCGGAAGAGTCGGAATGCCGGCTCCATGCATTACAATGCGCTCCGAGACGCTCGCTCATAAAGCCCAGATCTTCCCTCCGATTTATTTCCCTCCATTCTTCGGGGCGCCCCTCTCTCCTTTTCAGATGATTTATTGAACACTCTTCCGTGGACTGGACCATTCCTAAAACGTGTTGTAGCATGTCGTGCAACAACAGATTTTCTAACCCAATCCCCTTCACGCCTGGGCTGAGGCCTTATTCTGAGGGTTGGGGAACGAGTGATATCATAACAGCACATGCCTCCCATGGATGAAGGTGTGAGATTCCTACCGCCTTGTCACATGAGGTTTGGAACCTGATTGATTGATTGGCTGTCTAATAGACACCATAGGCTGAACACGTGCTAAATAAGCTAGCATGTGTTAGCAAACTGCAAAACATGTTGGTGGTGGGTGTATTATAAAAACACACGTGAGAATAAATGGACACACACTGACAAAAAGGACAAACAAATGTGCATACACACACTAAATGATGAAGAACACTTTCAATAGCAGACGATGGAGGGAAATCAATAGTGCACCGATGGCGTGGTTCTAAACTCGCCCTCTTGGCACTGCAGACGCCTAAACAACCTGTAGCACCCCCAGGGCCTGAGAAGTGGGAGAAAACAGAGTGCCCGCCAAACCAGACCACCCACCCAGCCACCCACCCATCCAGCCACCCACCCACCCTTTAAAGTAGACACCTGAAGCATTACTGAGAAAACCACTGCATTGAATGACTAAATCCTGACTGTAACAAAGAAATACTACCAAATGGTTTATTCTCTCAAACGAGTTCCTACTGGGAACCTACTGGGTGCATCTCAATAGTGATTTTTTTCCTCTCCTTCATCTGCACTAATCCTTAAACACAGGGATTGGTGACAGCAACATAACAGATGTCCTTACCTGTCCTGTTCCTTCACATCGGTGCAGGTATAGGACATAAGGAAAATAAGTAAAAGGAGGAAAGGAAGGGACACCACTTCAGACTATTGAGATGCAGCCCCACTGCCTTCCCTAGGAGGAAAGGAAGGGACACCACTTCAGACTATTGAGATGCAGCCCCACTGCCTTCCCTAGGAGGAAAGGAAGAGACACCACTTCAGACTATTGAGACGCAGTCCCACTTCCTTCTCTAGGAGGAAAGGAAGGGACACCACTTCAGACTATTGAGATGCAGCCCCACTGCCTTCCCTAGGAGGAAAAGAAGGGACACTACTTCAGACTATTGAGATGCAGCCCCACTGCCTTCCCTAGGAGGAAAGGAAGGGACATCACTTCAGACTATTGAGATGCAGCCCCACCGTCTTCCCTAGTAGGAAAGGAAGGGACACCACTTCAGACTATTGAGATGCAGCCCCACCGTCATTTCCTAGGAGGAAAGGAAGGGACACCACTTCAGACTATTGAGACGCAGCCCCACTGTCTTCCCTAGTAGGAAAGGAAGGGACACCACTTCAGACTATTGAGATGCAGCCCCACCGCCATTTCCTAGGAGGAAAGGAAGGGACACCACTTCAGACTATTGAGACGCAGCCCCACCGCCATTTCCTAGGAGGAAAGGAAGGGACACCACTTCAGACTATTGAGACGCAGCCCCACTGTCTTCCCTAGGAGAGTAGAGAAATCAATGAGGACTCATCCCCTAATGCCCTTAGCCCTCCCTTCCCTGACCAGAGCCAGCTATCCAGAAAATAACCTGCAAGGCTGGAGTAGCTCAAGGACAGCTGTAAGCTAAATGTTCACTCACTGTCAAAGATTTGTAACCCAGCTCTGTTCTCGCTCTCTCTCAACTCCTCTCTCGCTCAACTCCTCTCTCTCGCTCTCTCTCTCTCTCTTGCTCTCTCACACACACTTCACTTTCTGTCTCTCAACTCCTTTCTTCCATTTACCGTCTCCCTCTTGTTCTCCCTCTCTCATTCTTCCAATGAATAAACAATGAACTTCTACCTACAAATGTAAAGCTGATGAAAGTGACACCATCAAAAAGGTGCTTTACACCCTAATTGCATTAATCAACCTCGATCCAAAATGGCAGCCATAAAACCCCACGCGCATAAACAGTTTCCTGAAGCACAGCTCATTCAAATTGCCCATTTGATCGAAGGTTTGCATGTCTTTATTTACCTGTAATTAACTTGCATCTGGGTGTATTTTAAGTCATTCTGAGCCTCGCCGGGGCCTCAGGTGGATCTAAAGAGGCGTGGGCCCACATGGAATTGTGGGTAATAACACACAGGCGACGCCAGCTGCATGCGGTAGTGCTTTATGTTTCACAGGCACCTTACATTCTGGATGAATAACTCTGCTGTCCGTTGATCTCTCCAACACGAGCACACACATCAGCAGGGGGTCGTCCTGTATAGGGGCAGAGGAGATGGGCGAGTGTGTGTGTGTGAGTGTGTGTGAATGGAGTGAGCGTACATGTACTGTTATGCATCAGGGTGTTGGATGTTTGAAGTGTGTATGAAGAGTCCATACAGTTTCTGTATCACAGGGAGGTTGGTGGCACCTTAATTGGGGAGGATGGGCTCTCGGTAATGGCTGGAGTGGAATAGGTGGAATGGTGTCAACAACATCTAACACGCGTTTGATGCCATTCCATTTGCTCCGTTACAGCCATTATTATAAGCCGTCCTCCCCTCACCAGCCTCCACTGTTCTGTACGTGTATGAGTGTGTGTATGTCAATGGAGTGTGTATAAATATGTGTGCATGATTGTGTGTGTGTATCCAGGCTCTGTCGTAGCCGGCCGCGACCGGGACACCCATGGGGCGGCGCACAATTGGCCCAGCGTCGTCCAGGGTAGGGGAGGGAATGGCCGGCAGGGATGTAGCTCAGTTGGTAGAGCATGGCGTTTGCAACGCCAGGGTTGTGGGTTCGATTCCCATGGGGGGCCAGTATGAAAAATAAAAAAATTATGTATGCACTCACTAACTGTAAGTCGCTCTGGATAAGATTGTCAGCTAAATGACTAAAATGTAAATGTGCGCAGTATGTGTGTGTGTTGGGGCAGGCGATCAAATACCACCACCTCTCTCTCTCTCCCTCTCCAGATGTTTGGCCTGTGATTAATGCCTCTGACTTGTTTCCATCACCTAACGATTGGCCAGAGCCATCAGTCTCAGGCTGCTGCATTTTAATTAGAGCATACAGTAAAACCGCCGTTGTCACGGTTTCATCACCGTCTCCCTCGGTTACGGATGCTGTAAATTCTGTGATGAACCTTCAGGAAGAAAAAATCTATCCCTGCTATTGTTGGTCTGAGCTGGAAACTAAACTGTGTAGTGCTGTGTGTGAGTGCGTGTGCATGAGTGTGTGTGTGTGTGAGAGAGAAAGAGAGAGAATGTGTGTGTGTGTGTACCGGCCCTGCAGGTTTCATTCCACTGGTGTTTTACATTAATGTAAATACTGCATAAGAAGTTTGGCCTTCGGCTCCATAATGCTGATGAGGGGACTTTTGGAGGCGGACATGTTGGATTTTCATTGGTGTAAGGAGGAGATGTTCCAGGCAGGCTTGAGGCTGGTGTAGATGAAGACGTCACAGGAGGTTGGTGGCACCTTAATTGGGGAGGATGGGCTTGTGGTAATGGCTGGAGCGGAATCGGTGGAATTGCATCAAATACATCAAACAAATAGTTTGATGCCATTCCATTGGCTCATGAACCATCATGAAATGTAGATGTGAAATCAAGAAGGTACTTTAGGTATCAATCTAGAATTGTATTATAGCATTTGAATATATGGTAATCGATGTGTGGGTAGGCTTACATCTTACCTTAAAATCTGTCAAACTAAAAACATAAATCACTCAAACAAATGCTGTTCCTGAATGTATCAACGTCCTGCCAAGTAGCACAACAGTATCTCAACCTTCAAGCTGTGTGTGTGTGTGTGTTTCTGACTCCACCGTATGTGCAATAGGCGTATTGTTTGTGTGTGTGTGTGTGTGTGTGGTCAATGGTCATGTGCATGTGCGTGTGTGAGAGATAGCGATTCTGTCTTGTTTTTACATGTTGTTTCTGTCTGTGTGTATGTGTGAGTGTAAACGTATTAGTTTGAGTCTTTGGTTCCGTGGGCCGTGGTGGGTGGACTGACAGAACTCCCACTCTACAGATGGTGGGTGGAAGACAGAGCAGCTGGTGAGCCCTGGGGTGGCGGAGAGTGTGTGTGTTTTTGTGTGTGTGTGGTGGTGCTGGTTCTGAGAAGAGTAGGGAGGGAGGGGGGATTCGGAGCTAACAGTACCCAACGGCGGGTGCTCCTGATCGGGGTGGGATGTCCATGCGGGTGGGTGTTACCAGAGAGTGGCCGAACCTAACCAGGGAACCCAAACAGACTATGCCACATCAAAGATGACTCCCTGGCTGTTTATGAAGACTCACTACCATTTTGATGGACCATACAGAAATATCCCTGCTGTGATTGCTAAAATCGAGTGCAAAGAGCGAGGCAAGCAATCTCCATCTGTATGTCCCATCAGTAAATATTCAAAGAACAGGATATATTGTACATACAATATGTAAACAAAGCCACAATGTACTCAATTGGTATTCGCCCACAAGCCATTCACCCAAATCCTCTCTGCATACAAACAGATGCTAGCAGGTACGTTCCCTTCCTAGTGGTGAGTCAGTCAGCATACGTCCCAAATGGCATCCTATCGTTCCCTTCCTAGTGGTGAGTCAGTCAGCATACGTCCCAAATGGCATCTTATCGTTCCCTTCCTAGTGGTGAGTCAGTCAGCATACGTCCCAAATGGCATCTTATCGTTCCCTTCCTAGTGGTGAGTCAGTCAGCATATGTCCCAAATGGCATCTTATCGTTCCCTTCCTAGTGGTGAGTCAGTCAGCATACGTCCCAAATGGCATCCTATCGTTCCCTTCCTAGTGGTGAGTCAGTCAGCATACGTCCCAAATGGCATCCTATCGTTCCCTTCCTAGTGGTGAGTCAGTCAGCATACGTCCCAAATGGCATCCTATCGTTCCCTTCCTAGTGGTGAGTCAGTCTGCATACGTCCCAAATGGCATCCTATCGTTCCCTTCCTAGTGGTGAGAAATGGCATCCTATTCCCAACTTCTGAACAGAGCCTTATGGGGACTGCACTATGTAGGGAATATGGTGCCATTTGTGACTCAACCTGGGTGCCTGTATATCTCTGCCTTTATATCTGTAACTGATGGGGTCTATAAATAGTGTCTCAAGCGCTGCATGCCCAGACATGTTTACTCTATCCCCATAGACTAGAGCCCTGTTATCCCATATGGCCTAGCATATGGGGCGCCCTCCCAATGCACTCGCCTGCGTGAGCTAGCAAAACACACATACGAGAGTGAGCAATACACACACACACACTCACCCTGCAGGTTCCCCGGCTTGACCTCGGGTAGGTGTTTGTTTTCTGTAAGAAGCAGAAAACATGGCTGGCTAATGACCGACAGCCCAAAGCCCCAAGGCAAATGAGGCATTGTCTCGCAATTAAACACTGCAGCCTTATATAATCCATGGAGGCTGGGCCCTGAGGAATTGAAAACACAGTTTCAACACTTTCTTATGAACGAACCTGTAGCTCAGTTGGTAGAGCATGGCGCCTGCAACGCCAGGGTTGTGGGTTCGATTCCCACGGGGGGCCAGTATGAAAAATGTATGCACTCACTAACTGTAAGTCGCTCTGGATAAGAGTGTCTGCTAAATGACAAAACATGTTTAAAACACATGTATTTCTTCAGGCTTGTTTCTAGGTGCTGGGTCTGCAAGCGTTGTTCATAGATATTGCATATTGATCGAAACTTTCGTTATGTTTGTGTCCAATTCTAAAGCAAATGAAAATGTGCAGGTAGGTAGACGAAAAAGTTGTTTATTTTTTAAATGAGGTAAAAAGCATTCACAGACGGAATTCAATTATTCCTTCAGTGGAGTTCTTAGTCATTTTGATGTGTGAGAATGAGTTGTGGTGAAAGCCCAACTCACATTAGAGAATTTATAATGGTAGTGGTTTCGCGTCAAAGGAGAAAGCAGTCCCAAACGAACTCGAGAGCGGAAAACTCCAGATCAAAAAGTAACCTAAGTCCCTTTTCGTTCGAACGTATCCCCTTTAATGTTGCATTTTTATGAGTCCATTACTTCTATTCCTCAAAATGAGTTTATTTTCTTCCATCGAGGGCCTGGGGTGGGGGGGGTCAGGATGGATGAGAATCTAAGCCTTGAATGCAAACATAGCTGGAGACACTATCTCTCACAGTAAAATATTGAGCTACCCAGGAACTTATCCCCTCGGCCAATCAAAGGCCGGGGTTGAGATCACATGACCTCATGATCAGCAGCCTGAGAACGGCTTGATCTGATGGGTGATTTGTCACGATGGGAACGCAACATGTGTTTAGCGGTACAGTTTATTGTAAAACGTCCTCAATGATATATGAAGGAAACGCAAGCTCAGAGCTTAGATTAAACTTCAGTTGCTTGGTGACTGAAGATTAGATATATCGCCTTTCAAGCTCGCTGTAAAAATTTCACAATGAGATATCCATTTCCAAGAGAATCTGGGGGAGTGCAGGTCGCCTGAAATTGAATACATTATTTCCATTTCAGCAGGTTTTAGAGGCATTCCTTTATCCCAGGGGTTGATCAATGAGAAGTCTAGTTTATATAAATTCATAGTCCCCTTATTCCCCATCGAACAATGCTCTTTAAGTTCCCAACTTCTACAGTCATAGAGATGCAGGATGAGTCATAACTGATGACTCAAACAGATCATGATTCTTCCCCTCAGGTGTCACGACAGTGCACTTTTGATCTGTTAGGCAGTTATTTCAGAATTCCACCGGAGACATTGTCATGAGCAGGGCTCTCTAATCCTGATCCTGGAGAGTTACCATCCTGTAACCCAGGGCTCTCCAACCCTGATCCTGGAGAGTTACCATCCTGTAACCCAGGGCTCTCCAACCCTGTTCCTGGAGAGTTACCATCCTGTAACCCAGGGCTCTCCAACCCTGTTCCTGGAGAGTTACCATCCTGTAACCCAGGGCTCTCCAACCCTGTTCCTGGAGAGTTACCATCCTGTAACCCAGGGCTCTCCAACCCTGTTCCTGGAGAGTTACCATCCTGTAACCCAGGGCTCTCCAACCCTGTTCCTGGAGAGTTACCATCCTGTAACCCAGGGCTCTCCAACCCTGTTCCTGGAGAGTTACCATCCTGTAACCCAGGGCTCTCCAACCCTGTTCCTGGAGAGTGAAAACGTACAGGATGGTGGTCTGTGCTATCCGGAATCCCTAGTTGAAATTTAAAATGGTTAACGTAAGAGTTAAGGTTAGGGTTAGGTAAGGGTTATGGCTAAGGTTAGGGGCAGAGAGGAAGAGGTGAGGAGTGAGGGTCTTTTGTATGGAGGTCAATGAGAGTGTCGAATTTGTTTAACAAAAAATTGAATTACTTATTTTCTATGTGTGGTTTATTTGATACAATAGAAGTTTCATAATGATTAAGTTGTTAGGAGTGTACTGATATAAGTAGGACCGTGACATCCCGGCAACTTTGAGAAAAAAACACTTAATATCGGAGTTGTGCCTGGTCATCACCAGCTACCACAACCACAAAGTCATAAACCCCACCTATTTCTACAATTTCTCCTCTAAAAATGCGATTTAAACCCATCACTAACCTTAACACTAACCTTAGGCCTAACCCTAAATAAAATGTTAACAAAATAGCCAATTTTGACTTTGTGGCTGTGGTAACCGTTGTGCCTGTTGTTCACACGTGTATCTGTCCTCTCATTGGCTAGAATGGTCCCACCTGCTCTTGCCTTCTCCCAACTGCTTTCCATTTTTAAGACATTTCTTTTCATTGTTAAAACAGCCACTAGTATCTGGTCAATATAATGGATAATCTGTGGTAGGGGTTAAGTTTAGGGTTAGGGACGGATAGCACTGACCACAGGATGGTAGCTGTCCAGGAACAGGGTTGGAGAGCCCTGCTCTACAGGATGGTATATCTCCAGGAACAGGGTTAGAGAGCCCTGCTCTACAGGATGGTATATCTCCAGGAACAGGGTTAGAGAGCCCTGCTCTACAGGATGGTATATCTCCAGGAACAGGGTTAGAGAGCCCTGCTCTACAGGATGGTATATCTCCAGGAACAGGGTTGGAGAGCCCTGCTCTACAGGATGGTATATCTCCAGGAACAGGGTTAGAGAGCCCTGCTCTACAGGATGGTATATCTCCAGGAACAGGGTTGGAGAGCCCTGCTCTACAGGATGGTATATCTCCAGGAACAGGGTTGGAGAGCCCTGCTGTGCAGTATTTCCTCAATAAAAAATAAAAATAAAATAAAAAACCCGGACACTATCTGTGCACTATCCATTAAAACCCGGACACTATCTGTGCACTATCCATTAAACCCCAACAGTCAAAAGGACCACAATATGCAAAACAGTGTCACTATACAGAATACTTACAGTCTTCACCCTAAGACAACAAATATACTCTCCCTCTTCAGAATCATGGTCTGACAGTAGTTACGACTGAATGGCTGTATCGAGGTGGTCTCTTTTAATGAAAGAAAGGCAAAAGCGTTGTAAAGAAGGAAAGGCGAAAGCTGCTGTAGGGTAGCTAAATCCCTCCATTGGAAAAGCAAAAGGTAGTGTGTTACTAGGACAACAACATGCAGCAGGGCTTTCTGTGTGTGAGAGAAAAATGGCCGCTTCTGCCAAGCGCCGAGAAGCGCAATAAATCATCGAACCAATTACCTTTTTAGAGCTCGTTTCGATTACCTTCAAAAACTGTTTGCTCATTTACTGTAATTGACTGTAAGAAAACCACTGTTTTAAAACTTAATTAGAGTAAACATGATTTATTTATATATCATTACCTTGGCTGAACCTGTAAAAAGCATATAAAGCCTATATCAAACGTTTTAGTTTTACTCCATGAAATGTCGGTAAGAGCCGAGGTAATAGGTTCCATTCTGTGTCAGATACATCTTTCTTAAGCTTTCTCCTTGTCCCTCTGCAGTGCTAGAAAACACAAAACACAGAACCCCAGCGGCCATTTATCTCATAAACAAATGGGATGCAAAGATGGCCGCCGCTGAATTAGCCAAAACAACATCTGCCTCTGCTATTTATTTCAGACCTAAGTAACCGAGTGCCTCATGTAGAGAGGACTTTGCGTAACCTCCATTAGGTAGCACTGAAATAGGAATGAGGTTACATGAATTACCTCAATTGATAAATGTGAAGATAATAAACGCTGAATAGAGATGCTTAGGCAGACACAGCTGTAGGAAATGCGTGCTTAAGTGCAGGGTACTTACTTTGCTTCTCCCAAATTGGCCTGTAAATTCAAAGATAAGTTCCCCCAGCAACTAGCCAGGTCCCAAATCTGTTTGTGCAGTTGTTGTGACAAGTTCTATGGTTGTTGTTATGTCCGCACAAACAGGTCTGGGACCAGGCTACCCATCAACTACTGTAGAGTCCCATCCATTGGTCCATATTCTCAAAAACAGACACGTGACATGACTCAATTGGTTTGATGGTAAATCCATGACGACAGCATCTCACATGCGCTTCCCATAACCACCGAGTTACATTGCAGATCCTCCCCTTCCAAGCATGAAAAGTGCCGGGACAGCAGAAACGCTGTCAATCTTACCACGGTCGAGCGGGACCGCCAAAAATAGACTAAGGTAAAGAAGCAATAGAGAATAAAACAACATTTAAGGGGAAGGAACCTGTAAGTCACTCAAACGGCCCATTTCCGTGATGAAAGCACATTTCTGAGGCACTGTAGAAAAGTGGCAAGTAAGGGCGCATTAAATCAACGCATATGGGGAAATCGCCTCGTGGGAACGACGTCACCTTTCCTTTTTATTTATTACTTTTTGTTCTTCGTCAGCATCCTTTTCTCTTCTCCTCCCCCCACCTGTCCTAACCTGTCCTTTGTCCATCTGACCTGTCCAATCAGATGCTGAAACCTAATATAGAGTGCAGAGGATATAAAGTCAAAAAATTTAATAAATCAGAAATGACTAAAACAGAAACCAAAGACGCTGTAGGTTTTCTCCCTTCGGTATTAGACCCGTGTTGTAGCATGGTAAGCTGCTGATGAAGTTTGTGGTGATACGCACATCCTTAAAAACTTGGTGCTGGGCAAACAAAGTATACTAGAAAAGAACAGAAAGGCCCTCACACGGAATAGCTGCTGATGAGACCAATTGTATAAAACAACAGCACCATCTTCAACACTTGATCACCACCTCTTCACTTTTAAGTTATTCCAGATACGTCAGCATAGGTGACATGTAACTACAATGGTTAAATATCCTAATTGTGTACATATTTCAATTAGACCATGTTGGTTATTCACGTCTCCTTCATTTAACGAGTACATTTGCAATTTAAACCCTTCTCGGATTGACCTGTGAGAACGCTACCCGCAGAGACAAACGGTAACTAGCTCCTGAAACGAAAGGCTAGGATAACAAAGTACAAATGAGTCCATCTTCAGACAAGAGGCAATTACAGCAAAAATCGATTCCCACCGGCTCGCTATCCCATGAGGCATTGTGTTGATTATGCTAATGAGAAGATTATAGGAAAAGATCAGGATTACCATGATGTTGTTGAGCAGCTGATATATAGAGACGGACAGATATGGGTGTTATAGATCATACAAACACCATTGTCCAGCTCTTTATGTCCATTTTAATATTAGCCGACACTCCGGAGCCCTTTGTAAACATCTGTAAATCACGGCTTAAGTGCGGCTTAACGATCCTATAAAACGTTAATTAAAAGGTTTATTTTTGGCCTTATGATTTATTACAAACAGCTACATAACAGACCTACTGAGCTGGAACTTGGTTGTGTGGGCAAGAGAGAAATAGAAATAGCGTATGTGTGAAAGAATGAGAGAGACTGTGTGTGTGTGTGTGTGTGTGTGTGTGTGTGTGTGTGTGTGTGTGTGTGTGTGTGTGTGTGTGTGTGTGTGTGTACGTATGTACACAGAGTAACACAGTGACATCCATGATAGATGACTTCCTGGTGATTATGCTCTTCCTTTGGGAAAGGACCGCATAGTCCATCAGTGTCCTTTTAAAAGGGCCACTCAACTTCCTCACCTTCTCTTACCTATCAGTGTGTGTGTGTTTGTGTGTGTACACTACACATATTTGACTGACCCAAACAGTGTGTGTGAATGAATGATAGTTATGTGTGTGTGATTCTGGGTAATGCGTGTTTACATGTGACCTTATGCAGTCCGTTATCTGCACAGTCGGCCGGCGCCATGTGGCATGTGTGTGTTTGTCACTGTGTGCTGTTACTTCCAGGGGTCAGCTCCATTCCCCTCTTGTTTCATTACACAAAGCCCAGTGGATGAGAAAAATACATTTTGAGCGTTCCAGGTACTCCTCAGGTCTTCCACCTCATCACTAGCCCTGCTGTTCACTGATGACAGTGATACATCACCCAGCGTAAGGACGCCTCACCTCACAGAGAAGAGGGCTTACACACACAAACACAAACGGTCAATGGCACAACATTGCCTCTATCACCTAATGTAACCCTATGCATGCTAGTGTTAGGGAGATTATGTGGGGAGTTACAAGGACTGACTGGCCTGTATTTCTCCCATAGTGCTGGACCCGCAGTCTCTTTATAATTTAGTTTCTAATGTATTATTTAATATTCATACAATTAAGGCAAAGAACCTCAAGTGCTCTACCGCTGTTGGAAAATAATTGACTTATTAACTTCATAATCCGGCGTCATTTGCGCCAATTAAACGGGTGATGTCCGTGGATATAAGTTTAATTGCGTTTGACATTCATACAATGTCTCAAAGGAGGAATCACACTACCAATACTGAGGTGAGTGGGGTGGCATGTCGAACAAGGAGATAAAGCTTTAGTAGCAAAAGTATGAATGTCAGTCAAGTCAGTCAGCCAGTCAGTTCCGTAGTGTCGCCCTTCAATGTCGCCCGCCTGTATTGCCACGTCGCTTCCACCACCCATCACCCATCTATCAGAACTGTCACCGGCTGCACACTGCGTATCGATAAGGTGCGACCCTTTCACGGAAACGCGTGTCAAAAACACAACATCCCTTGTTACCCAGACGATACGACTGACAGGAAGTGGGGCCGCGGGGACCACATTACCCAGACTCCCCAGGAAGCGGCAGTCATTTCACAATTGTTAAACTGGCCAGACAGACAGGAAGGTGGAATGTCCACGGAGGAAAAGAAACTAAGCACAAAACAATAAGAAAAACTATCGTCACCGGTCACCATCAGCAGCCATACAAACACGGCAAGGGTTTTTGTTGATTGAGAAATCAACTGAGGATCGTTGCAGCCTGTCTCCTTGTCTCTTATATTCACTGCAGATATTCACTGCAGACTTTCAAAAAAGAACAAAATAGAAGAAAAACAAACACATTTACTGGTACAGACTCATATCCCCTGTAATGTGGCAGAGCAACATAAGCCATAAACACATTGATAAAACCATTTATTTAATAACGCTTGTTTGTCAAACTGCCACCCCCAGGCAGTTTCCATTATCACTGTTTCAACATTTTATGGGGGCCATCTTTAAATACAGCCCATGCATTGCAAAGGCTGTAGTGAGAGAAATGGAGAGAGGGAGAGATGGAGAGAGGGAGTGAGAGTAAGAGAATCACCGTACACCCCTACACTAAAGCCTAATGTCCAACTGTCCGGAGCTCCAATCTTTCCTAGTTTCTCCGACACGGCAGACCTCTTCCAATAAGACCAAGAAGAGATTAGCTGCAACAGATACACTTTAAGAATAGCAATAACTAAACTTGCACTGGGGGCAATAATTATAATATATTTTTAATTACTTGCAAGAACAGTCATGTTTTTTTTTTATGTAGCCCAGGAATTGAAATGCTTCGAAAATAATAAGGTTTGTTAAACGTTACGTGACCGTTCCAGCCTCAACTTTATTTTTTGATTAAATTATAGGGGGAAACCCATGGCATGTTCCAATATTAGCAGGCTAGAGTTATATGCTAGTGAAGGATTTTATGGGGTGCGTCCCAAATGGCAGCCGTTTGCTTTTTTAGTGCATTACTTTTGACAAGGTTCCATAGACGGGATGGTTGTCACGGCCGTCTACGGAAGGAGTGGACCAAAGCGCAGCGTTTGTGGCGAACATGACTTTATTAATTCAAAGTCCACGAAACAAAAACAACAAACAATGACGGAACGTGAAGACCTCAGTTACAACGACTGAAAACGGAACAAAAACCCACAACCCTAAGGTGAACACTGACAGTTTAAATATGGCTCCCAATCAGAGATAACGAGCCGACAGCTGACACTCGTTACCTCCGATTGGGAGTCACATGACGAGACAAGACACTACAACCAAAACCAAACACAACCAAATGAACACACCCTATACCCAACACAACCAAATGAATACACCCTGGCTCAAACTACACAGTCCCGGAGCCAGAGCGTGACAGTACCCCCCCCTAAAGGCGCGGACTCCGACCGCACCTACACCCCAAAATAGGGGAGGGCTGGGTGGGTGTTGCTCCTCGGAGGCGGCTCCGGCTCGGGCTTGACCACCACCCCACTTCACTCCCCCGTAGTGCCCCCGGTCCGATCTGACCCAGCTTGCTGGATCAGGACCTCCGACGCGCACCCCCTGGCTTGGCGCGTGAGGTAGGAATGGACCGGACCTGGCAGACGATACGCACCCTTTGCCTGGTGCGTGGAGCCGGAACAGGCCTCACCAGGCTGAAGACTCGCATCCCTGGCTTGGTGCGAGTAGCAGGAATGGGCTGGATCAGGCTGACGGCTCGCACCCTTGGCTTGGTGCGAGTAGCAGGGACGAGCTGAACCAGGCTGACGACTCGCACCCTTGGCTTGGTGCGAGTAGCAGGAACGGGCTGGACCAGGCCGACGACTCGTACCCCTGGCTTGGTGCGAGTAGCAGGAACGGGCTGGACCAGGCTGACGACTCGCACCCTTGGCTTGGTGCGAGTAGCAGGGACGAAGCTGAACCAGGCTGACGACTCGCACCCTTGGCTTGGTGCGAGTAGCAGGAACGGGCTGGACCAGGCCGACGACTCGTACCCTGGCTTGGTGCGAGTAGCAGGAACGGGCTGGACCAGGCTGACGACTCGCACCCTTGGCTTGGTGCGAGTAGCAGGGACGAGCTGAACCAGGCTGACGACTCGCACCCTTGGCTTGGTGCGAGTAGCAGGAACGGGCTGGACCAGGCCGACGACTCGTACCCCTGGCTTGGTGCGAGTAGCAGGAACGGGCTGGACCAGGCTGGCGACTCGCACCCCTGGTTTGGTGCGAGTGGCAGGAACAGGCCGGGTCGGGCTGGCGACGCACACCGTAGGTTCTGTGCGTGGAGCAGGGACAGGCCGGGCTGGGCTGGCAACGCACCCCGTAGGCTTGGTGCGTGGAGCAGGGATAGGCCGGGCTGGGCTGGCGACGCACACCGTAGGCTTTGTGCGTAGAGCAGGGACAGGCCGGGCTGGGCTGGCAACGCACCCCGTAGGCTTGGTGCGTGGAGCAGGGATAGGCCGGGCTGGGCTGGCGACGCACACCGTAGGCTTTGTGCGTAGAGCAGGGACAGGCCGGGCTGGGCTGGCAACGCACCCCGTAGGCTTTGTGCGTGGAGCAGGGATAGGCCGGGCTGGGCTGGCGACGCACACCATAGGCTTGGTGCGTAGAGCAGGAACAGGCCGGGCAGGGCTGTCGACGCACACCGTAGACTTGGTGCGTAGAGCAGGAACAGGCCGGGCAGGGCTGTCGACGCACACCGTAGACTTGGTGCGTAGAGCAGGAACAGGCCGGGCAGGGCTGTCGACGCACACCGTAGACTTGGTGCGTAGAGCAGGAACAAGCCGGGCAGGGCTGTCGACGCACACCGTAGACTTGGTGCGTAGAGCAGGAACAGGCCGGGCAGGGCTGTCGACGCACACCGTAGACTTGGTGCGTAGAGCAGGAACAGGCTGGGCAGGGCTGTCGACGCACACCGTAGACTTGGTGCGTAGAGCAGGAACAGGCCGGGCAGGGCTGTCGACGCACACCGCAGACTTGGTGCGTAGAGCAGGAACAGGCCGGGCAGGGCTGTCGACGCACACCGTAGACTTGGTGCGTAGAGCAGGAACAGGCTGGGCTGGGCTGGCGACGCACCCCGTAGGCTTGGTGCGTGGAGCAGGGACAGGCCGGGCTGGGCTGGCGACGCACACCGTAGGTTTGGTGCGTGGAGCAGGGACAGGCCGGGCTGGGCTGGCGACGCACCCCGTAGGCTTAGTGCGTTGAGCAGGGACAGGCCGGGCAGGGCTGGCGACACACACCGTAGGTTTGATGCGTGGAACAGGGACAGGCCGGACCGTACTGGGAACACACACCACTGGCTTTAAACGGGGATCAGGAACGGGCCGGACCGGACTGGCAATACACCTCAGTCCCTCTCGCCGTGCCTCTACGACTTCCTTCCCTCTACTCGCCATTGGCTCCCGTAATCCGGTAGCCTTCTCTCCACGTCTCCCTGTGGCAGCCTCCTGCTGCCCAGCCGCCCAAGCCATGTGCCCCCCCCCCAAAATCTTTTTGGGGTTGCCTCTCGTCCTTCCGACGATGGCCCTGCTGACGCCGTTGCTCCTCTCCTGCCAGGTTCTCCCCCTTCATCGCCCTCCGGTACCGGACGGCCTCCTCCTGCGTAATATGTCCCCAGCCGAGGAGGACATCCACCAGCGTTCTCTCCTGCGGGTGTTCCTGTATACGCTGCTTGGTCCTTTTGTGGTGGGTTTTTCTGTCACGGCCGTCTACGGAAGGAGTGGACCAAAGCGCAGCGTTTGTGGCGAACATGACTTTATTAATTCAAAGTCCACGAAACAAAAACAACAAACAATGACGGAACGTGAAGACCTCAGTTACAACGACTGAAAACGGAACAAAAACCCACAACCCTAAGGTGAACACTGACAGTTTAAATATGGCTCCCAATCAGAGATAACGAGCCGACAGCTGACACTCGTTACCTCCGATTGGGAGTCACATGACGAGACAAGACACTACAACCAAAACCAAACACAACCAAATGAACACACCCTATACCCAACACAACCAAATGAATACACCCTGGCTCAAACTACACAGTCCCGGAGCCAGAGCGTGACAATGGTTGTTTAGCAACAACACCGATGTGTGCGCAACTATGGGGCAAAACAGACAGGGTTGGCTTAGATTGTTGACAACATGTCAACAATATTTAGTCTCCAATGGTTATTGAAAACAAATACATTTGCACAATGAGCACTTGTTGTCTCTCAAATACATTGTTACAGTTGTTGGTTAGCTAGCTAGCAATTTTTGCCATATTAGCATAGATGTGACATCAATCAAAACACCTCAAAACAAGACATGGTATCAAGAACAAGATAAAACTAGCTGAAACGAGCCACCTACGACGGTAGTTTCTTGTCATTGTTGCTAGCGATCTGGCCATCCAGAATCACAACAACACACGACCTTCTACCCCATTGAAGCACGCGCATCGTTTTCGTGACGTTATCAGCTAATCCATCTATAGGTCTGTGGTCAAAAGCAGTGCTCTATATAGGGAATAGGGGGCTATTAGGGATGCAGGGTGGTGAATGGAACAAGACTCACCACAGTAACGGGTTTACACAGCCCATTGTAAACCATGCTATTGAAAACTATAACTTTGCGAAAGAAAACCCACTTCTTTACTAAGACAATAGCTCTCTAATGAGCCCAGAAGTGTGTTTTCATTTATTCAGACATCAACACCAGAAGAGGCTGCATTTTTATGAGGATATAACTGGTATCTTTCCACAAAATGACTTTTATTTCACTGCCATCGGGTGAAAATTGATCTCTTCCGAATATTAATGTTATTTTGAGTCGCGCCCTCTCTCGCTATGTCACTAATATGAAATATCAACTACTCAGAGACCCTAAAGCCTGGCTGATAAGAGTCTGTCAGAGATATCACATGACTAGAAGCCAGCTCGCGGCCCTATATAAAATAACATGCTTTTAGCGGTGCTGGTTTTATTGCACAATGTGTTGATTCATGACACCCCAGCCACCATATATCAGTCTAGTGAATATAACTCTAGAATCCCTCATGGCCATCCATTATTAATGGGATCTGAAGGAGAGTTGGATATTCTTCAGGCTGATGATTCAAAGTCATGGTATGCATCCCAAATGGCACCCCGTTCTCCATTTAGTGCACTACTTTAGACCAGTATGTACATGTATTATATTAAGTTTAATTCTACTGTGAAATCCACCAATTATACCAGAAGAGGAAAATTATATAGGGCTTCATCATACTTAGTTTGTGTCCCAACTCGCACCCTATTCCCTATTTAGTGCACTACTTTTGACCAGGGCCCATAGGGTAGTACACTATAATATATAGGGAGCCATTTGGGACTCCGTAGCAAAGTGAGAAAAAACGAGTCAGGGACAGAGTGTAACCTCAGTACTATCCATTCCCCAGTACATTAAACCCTGGTCCAGTTAGGGACAGAGTGTAACCTCAGTACTATCCTTTCCCCAGTACATAAAACCCTGGTCCAGTCAGGGACAGAGTGTAACCTCAGTACTATCCTTTCCCCAGTACATAAAACCCTGGTCCAGTCAGGGACAGAGTGTAACCTCAGTACTATCCATTCCCCAGTACATAAAACCCTGGTCCAGTCAGGGACAGAGTGTAACCTCAGTACTATCCATTCCCCAGTACATAAAACCCTGGTCCAGTCAGGGACAGAGTGTAACCTCAGTACTATCCATTCCCCAGTACATAAAACCCTGGTCCAGTCAGGGACAGAGTGTAACCTCAGTACTATACATTCCCCAGTACATAAAACCCTGGTCCAGTCAGGGACAGAGTGTAACCTCAGTACTATCCATTCCCCAGTACATCAAACCCTGGTCCAGTCAGTGACAGAGTGTAACCTCAGTACACTATCCATTCCCCAGTACATAAAACCCTGGTCCAGTCAGGGACAGTGTAACCTCAGTGCTATCAATTTATCTCTCTCTCTCTCTCTGCATGGTAGTGGATAGTACAATACCTCTAGACAATGTCACTATACATTATTATTATTTTTAATGTATTTCCTCCTTCGCTGCTTCAGTTAGTCATTTAGTAAACACAGCACACATTTAAGTACATTTACTTCAATCTCTTCTTCTCTTCTCGTCCTCAGCTACTTCTTTCCAACTCGTTTTTTACTCCACGTTGGCTGAATCCCTCCAGTCCCTACCGACATTGCTATGCTCATCACTCCGGTGATATTTTAAACGAATGAAAACAATATGCTTCCTGTCTGGTGTGTATAGATGGAGACAAGATATTCACTGTCTAATGAGTCTCAGTGTGGTGTGTTTAATCAGAGTTTCATAGAGGTTGGTTAGGAAACAAATCCACTCCCTAATCATAATAGATGGGCTCGGTCACATTGAAGGCTTGCAGAGACAGCTATTGTAACCCGACAACAGTGAAGAGAAGATTTGAGTAGAATATATTATAGGATGACTATAATAAGGGTTTGTTTTTATGAAGTAACCATGGCGGCGGGGGCAGTGTGTGTGTGTGGACACAAGACTATTTAATATGACTATGTGTGTTTCTCTATCCCACAGTCTGACACTCATAAGAATACAGTTGAATAATGTAAAATCACAGTTTCAGTTATGGTTGAAATGAGTGGGTGGGAACTTTGTTGCATCCCAACTGGGCACACAAAATGGCGGTGACCCAGCTGACCTCAACCGCCGCTTCCTGGGTTTTTAACCTGTGTCACATGACCAACTGGGCCCAGACCCAGAGGTGGTAGAGATGGTAGTTGGGAGAACGGCAGTGAGTCGTGAGAGAGACACACACACCCCAGCGGGGTGTTAATTACAGCGTACAAAGTGTGTTTTTCCCTCAAAGCCGCACCACTCTCCTCAGGGGGACACAGAGGCTTTGGGTCCGCGTCTTAAACATCCCTTGTTTCGCAGCTCAGCGCTCCGCACCGCGTCTCTGCCCGGTATACACAGCAATTTATTTTAATGATATCCCACCCTGGGAGATGGTGTTTGTTACTTTGTTGCTTTGCCGACGAGGTGGGGTCTGCATATACATATTGATGTACACATTTACGGCATGGCTGGCTCTCACAGTGCAGCCACACCTGCAGCTACTGTTATGTTCAAAGACAACTATAAATAATTGTTGTCCTTTTTTCTGTGCGTTATACACAAAGGATGGCAAAAAAAAAAGTGATTCTCTCGACTCATCTCCGTGGCGACCACAACGAAGGATATGGGCTCGAAGACTAAGAAGAGTGTTGGATGAAGTTTTCCAGAGGAGAAAATATTAATAAGGAAATTCGTTTAATGTCATCTTCCTTGATTAGCTAGGTGGCGGCAATGGCGGGGCCTTCCCTTGAATTCAATTATTCTGACTTTGAAGGATTTGTTCAACGATAGCATCTTGACTAAAACAGTGGCTCTTTAATGTTGCACAGTACCAGTGGATGCTATCTTAGACTTAAGAGAGGATGTTTTTCCCTTCATTAATTGAAGGGCCATTTGAAGATTTGTTTATAGGGGGAAAATAGGCTGGTGTTTCACGGAATGATCCAAGCTCGTGTTCTGCCATCTTTATTTTGGTTCCTGTATGAAGCTCCAGAGGAGAGCTGTTCGAGTGGTGTCGTGCCCTTCTAGTTCCCCTGGGGATCCGCTTCAGGCAGTGTTTGGTTCCACCTGAGCACTTTAATTCATTTATTAATTAGCGGCCGATTAAACTGCTAATTGAAAAGTGATGTGTCATGATTGTTTTCTTTACTTTGCCCTGAGAGAGAGAGAGAGGGAGAGAGAGAGTTAACTGAAAGACAGGCTGGGATGTTTCATATTACTTGTCTTTCCCACAGGGAGTTACTGTATGTTATTACCACAGCTAGCTACCATCATATCTAGACATGGGTTCAAATAATATTTAAAAAAAAAATGTAATGCTTGATTGAGCTGGCCTGGCTTAATGAACCAATAGAATAGTCCCAAAATGTCAAACCCCGTCCACCAGACAGGCAAAAAAAAGAAGAAGAAAGAATCACAGTATTTGAAAGATTTCAAATAGTATTTGAAGCCAAGTCTGATCATATCAGATATAATGCCTTGTCAAAAAAATAAAACATATCTTTATTAAAAACTATGAAAATAACTGTAAAAAAAAGCGCTACATTGAATATGGTTCATGTCTTCCAACCATCTTTCTAGTGCTGAGAGTTAGGTGAGGTGATTGATTTTCTTAACCGAGGCTCCAGGTACATGTGTTTAAATGGGAGTCACTGAAGCTAGAAAGTTTCTCTCCACTTCTCAGATCAACGTATGTAATTACAGCCATAGAAAAAAAAATGCTTGAGCGACTTCAAAAACCCTCCGCCTCAATGCAGCGGAAATAAGAAAATAAAAAAACAGCGTGCAATTAAATGTTACTTTTGAAAGTTATATTTAGAGGACATGAGAAGGAAATGCAAATTGTGTTTGTGAGTTATATAATTGCCTTGTTTTCGCTTTTTTTACGTCGACTCCCCTAGAGGATAAAACAAGGATCAAAACAAGATGGCCACTGCACTTGTGTCTGGTATGAGTTTCCATGGAAATGTGAGTGACCACATATTATGGGATTGAAGGTCTTGTCTTCTGAACTAAAGTGAGTTACACTAAGTCGTTCAGGAAATTAAACTTGTTGGATTTGGAGATCATCAGGCAGCTGTTTTCTTCGTTATATATATATTTTTGAACCATTAGAGCTACACTATATATACAAAAGTATGTGGACACCCCTTCAAATTAGTGGATTAGACTATTTCAGCCATTGCTGACAGGTGTATAAAATCGAGCAGACAGCCATGTAATCTCCATAGACAAACATTGACAGTAGCATGGCCTTACTGAAGAACACAGTCCCTTTCAATGTGGCACCGTCATAGAATGCCACCTTTCCAACAAGTCAGTTGGTCAAATTTATTTCCTGCTAGAGCTTCCCCGGTCAACTGTAAGTGCTGTTATTGTGATGTGGAAACATCTAGGAACAACAACGGCTCAGCCGTGAAGTGGTAGGCCACACAAGCTAACAGAACGGGACAGCCGAGTGCTGAAGCGCGTAAAAATCGTCTGTTGCAACACTCACTACCGAGTTCCAAACTGCCTCTGGAAGCAACGTCAGCACAATAACTGTTCGCCAGGAGCTTCATGAAATGGGTTTCCATGGCCGAGCAGCCGCACACAAGCCTAAGATCACCATGCGCAATGCCAAGCGTCGGCTGGAGTGTCCACATACTTTTGGAATAGGGGAGGTGATCCACAAAAATGAAGGAATGGCGAGGAACAAGCGCCATTGCCCATTAGATGACTCCTTCTCAGTATGGATGAGTAGTATGTTGATATTCGTTGCTTACTGCATACCTTTTTACTAACAGATTTTGGACACAGCCAGAGGGGAGGGGGAAGAGCGAGAGATATAAAGAGGCAGATAAATAAAGAGAAAGAAACAGAGAGGAAAAAGAAACGGGGGAACAAAACAAAACGAAAGACGATTGCTTTTGGCCATGTAGCGTAGGTTACAAAACCTTCTCTGCCATTGGTCACCAATAGATTTCCCAGCAGACGTAGTCGTGGAGATGGATGAATATAAATCCCAGACGCAGGTGGGAGGTAAAAAAATGCAGAACGTTGACAAATTCCCCATTGAATCTTCACATCTATGTTTTTCTATTGTGTCTGGTCCCAGAGGGTTAACAGTATCCCACTGACCTGAAATGTATATCACTCACCCAGACCTCTGCGCTGAGCTTTTTTACAAGGAGTACTTGTGCGCCTAAGTTGGAAAATGTTGTCGCACACAAAGACATTTAGGAGCACAATATTTTAGTTAATAAAGCTAGAATCCTTCATTTTTCTAGGCGCACTGGTGCTCCTAAATACAAATTCCAGGTCGCACAGCTAAACATTTAGGCGCATATGCGTGTAATATGGTCCCACTGTGAACATAACTGTATATCATTGACCTGAACTGTATACCAATGTTTAACAGTGCAACATTTCAGCTCACAAACCTGAAGAAAAATAATATTCTTAGATACAGTACATGCAACACTTTAAAGGGGAAATCTGGGATTGGTAAAACATTGTTTTACTTTTAAATGTATGATTTAAATGCCAAACTGATTAAAATGCCAAACTGATTCTTAAGAATATAACTTATCAATAAACGTAGAAATGCATCAATGAATTTGAGAGGGTTTACATTTCTCCAGCCCTATCCCTCATCGGATTACCAGAAAAAGTGATGGGGTAACCGCTCTGTTGTTGCTTGAGTTCCAGATTGCCCCTTTAAAGTAGCTACCAGCAGACCTAACATCTAGCAGTATTGCAATATGCTGTAAAACCTAAGATGATGATCTTCTAAGAAGGAATAACCAGCACAGCAGGGCTATGATTATCACTCACAGGCTGGGCTGCGTTGGTTATGACTCAAATCTGTTTTGCCACAGGCATTAAGTGTAGAAGATCTGACACCCTGGTCTGTGTGATTGACAGCAAAACGGACAGAACCGTCTTGCTCCATTTACGTCATTGACGGTCCCTCATTATACAGTACTGACAGAGAGGGGGAAGAGGGAGGAGAGAGAGAAGAGAGATAGGCCGTGTCCGAATAACCATACTTGCGTTCTAAATAGTATGATTTTTGGCTATTCAAAAATAAACATGTTTTAGAATGTGTGACATTTTTAAAATTAAGTATCCTTTAAATGCCAGGATGTCGTACTCATTTTGGCTTATCATCTAGTAGAATTTGCTGCATGCTATTGAGGAAGAGAATCGTCTTTTCATACCCACATGTTTTTTTTAATTTTTACAACAGCTGATAAATCAGAATAGGGGAGGTGATCCACAAAAATGAAGGAATGGCGAGGAACAAGCGCCATTGCCCATTAGATGACTCCTTCTCAGTATGGATGAGTAGTATGTTGATATTCGTTGCTTACTGCATACCTTTTAACTAACATATTTCGGACACAGCCAGAGAGGGGGGGAGAGAGAGCAAGATATATATAGAGGCAGATAAATAAAGAGAAAGAAACAGAGAGGAAAAGGAAACAGGGGAACAAAACAAAACGAAAATACGATTGCCGTGGTAAACAACGTATCAGGTGGCACTTGATAATGTCCGCTGACAACAGATGGTCGTATTCCTTCTCATGTAACGTGGGCGCTTTGATTAGATGTTTGTCTTGCCGCTAACTTGGCATCATCCTGATGCAATGCAACACCAACCAGAGCAGGAACAAGTGAAAACATCAACAACAACAGTGAAATGCTAATGAGTTGTGGAGACTGGAAGGAGTCCCTTACGTTGGAGCAGGTGAAATGTGTTTGGACTTGACAGAAAACTGAGCTGACAACCTTTGAGAGGAGTTGTGGTATACCTATATGTGCCTACAGTATCTACCTCAATTACCTCATACCCCTGCATATCGACTCGGTACTGGTACCCCTGTATCGCAGGAGGCTGGTGGCACCTTAATTGGGGAGGAGGGCTCATGGTAATGGCTGGAGCGGAATGGTATCAAATACATGGTTTCCATGTGTTTGATGCCATTCCATTTGCTCTGTTCCAGCCATTATTATGAGCCGTCCTCCCCTCAGCAGCCTCCTGTGTCGTGTATACAGCCAAGTTATCGTTCCTCATTGTCCATTTATTCCTCTTGTTATTCTTTGTCTATTATTTTTATTTATTTTCTCTCTCTCTGCGTTGTTGAAAAGGGCCCGTGACTAAGCATTTCACTGTTAGTCTACACCTGTTGTTTACCAAGCATGTGACAAATAAAATGTGATTTGATGTTGATGTAATATTGACCGTGTAACACCGCCACCTCTATAACTACTAGTGATGCTGCAGCAGTGGAGGCTGCTGAGGGGAGGACGACTCATAATAATGGCTGGAATGGAGTCAATGGAATGGCATCTAACACATCAAACACGTGGTTTTCCATGTGGTTGATACCGTTCCATTGACTCCACTCCAGCCATTACTATGAGCCGTCCTCCCCTCAGCAGCCTCCACAGGTCTTCTGTCTAGTGCAGTAGATGAGACAGAAACACACACATCTTCTACGTCACTCCCCCCATCATGACGTTTACTTGCGTTCCTTCTTCGGTCATCGGCTGCAGCTGATTCACACACACACACACACACACACACACACACACACACACACACACACACACACACACACACACACACTACATTCTTCTTTCTCTCTCTGTCCTCTTCTGTCTCTCCATCATTTGGTCAGACACTGTCAAATGAAACCCATTCAGACAGACCTCTAGAGCTCACCTCCTTCAGAACAGCTGTGTGTGATAGAACTGTACTAATCAGAGAGGTAGGAGTGTCTCTTTTCTCAGTGTGTCACATTATCATTTATTAAGTAGATTGATTACAACAGTTGAAATGAACCCCCCGTCCCCCCCCCCCCGTCCCCCTGTCCCCGTGTCTGCAGCCGCTCAGCTAGCAGCATCAAGTAGCCTCTTCACCCTTCACTCTGAAGATGCCGCCTCGGACTCACTTTATAAGAAAGCTGAAAGAGAGAGAGAGAGTGTGTGATTACAGAGTGCTCGCCCGTTAGTGTGACATTGTGAACCAAAACATAACCCCAAGTGAAGGAGGATTTTACATCTGACGGCTCATCTGACGGCCCATCTGACCATCTAACGGCCCATCTGATGGCCCATCTGACAGCCCATCTGACGGCCCATCTGACGGCCCATCTGACAGCCCATCTGACAGCTCATCTGACAGCTCATCTGACAGCTCATCTGACGGCCCATCTGACAGCTCATCGGACGGCTCATCTGACGGCTCATCTGACAGCCCATCTGACAGCCCATCTGACAGCTCATCTAACGACCCATCTGACAGCCCATCTGACAGCCCATCTGACAGCTCATCTAACGGCCCATCTGACAGCCCATCTGACAGCTCATCTAACGGCCCATCTGACGGCCCATCTGACGGCCCATCTGACAGCCCATCTGACGGCCCATCTGACGGCCCATCTGACGGCCCATTTGACAGCCCATCTGACAGCCCATCTGACAGCCCATCTGACAGCCCATCTGACGGCCCATCTGACGGCCCATCTGACAGCCAATCTAACGGCTCATCTGACGGCCCATCTGACGGCCCATCTGACAGCTCGTCTGACAGCTCATCTGACAGCCCATCTAACGGCCCATCTGATGGCCCATCTGACAGCCCATCTAACGGCTCATCTGACAGCCCATCTGACAGCCCACCTGACAGCCCATCTGACGGCCCATCTGACAGCTAATCTAACGGCTCATCTGACCATGTAACGGTCCATCTGATGGCCCATCTGACAGCCCATCTGACAGCCCATCTGACAGCCCATCTGACAGCTCATCTGACAGCTCATCTGACAGCCCATCTGACAGCTCATCTGACAGCTCATCTGACAGCTCATCTGACAGCCCATCTGACAGCTCATCTGACAGCCCATCTGACAGCCCATCTGACAGCTCAAGTGATGTACCGTAACATTTTTTAAACATTTAAGTCATTTAGCAGACGCTCTTATCCAGAGCGACTTACAAATCGGTGCATTCAACTTAGAGATGTACTCTATATATTCACTATGAGTAGGGCCAGGAGTTTATCCAGACGACGTCAACTGAAAAACTCTGGGCCCAGGTGTTTTCCTGGTTAAGTCACGTGGCCAGGAAAACTCCTGGCGCTAATTCTGTGGATAACGTTGGTAAAATGGCGAAGTCCAGGTACGTGTGTGTGTGTTACCTGTAGGGGTAGCCGTGGTACTTGGACCTGAAGACAGACAGCAGGAAGCTGAAGAAGAACACCACCAAGCCTAGTCCCACCAGGCAGATAACTGAAACACACCACAACATTAGAAAACACACACACGTTCCACTTGAAAGCAGACGCCTGAACCGTTACTGAGGAAAACCACCGCACTGGATCACTAAATCCTGACGGTTACAAACAAAAAGCAAATGGTTTATTCTCTGAAATGAGTTGTACACACACACATTCTCCAGTGTTAATGCTCCACCTAAGAGCACTAAACAAGCTCTCCTTCTTCATAACAGCCCTCCACTTTAACCAGCCGTCACATCAACACTGTGTGGAGACAACACAATTCATAAGCCATAATAGTAACCTCTTCTCTTCTCTTTCTCACACACACGTGAGCGTACACACACACACACTACCACTCACAAGCTCACCCCTTTAGTATGCTAACAAGGCAATTTATAGTTATTTTGGGACTGTTAAAATCACCTCTCCCTCCCAGTGTTCCATATTTACCGCTACTGTATGTTGTCTGGTAGTATAATTAGCTAGAAGACCTAACAGTGGTAATTGTAAAGGGTGTGTGAAGGGCCTATTGAATGGATATTATATCTTCCCACTGAGATCCTTCAATAGGCCTCTACTTAGCTATGGGCTGAAGCCAGGCCTGAGGGGAACTAATGCCTATGTCAAATTGTCATGTGAGCAGTGAAATGTAAGCTCTTCGTAATCATCACTAAGGCTTATATTCTGACGTTTACCAGCCTGTGGTTTTTATAATTGTATCATTTAAAAAAAAAAATTATAACGGGTTTCTATGAAAATTAGTCACTATGACAGCGTCCCAAATGGCGCCCTATTTAGTGCACTACTTTTGACCGAGGCCCAACAGTAGGGAATAGGGTGCCATTTGGGACATGCTGTGTGAGTCTAATGCAATGTGGATGATGGGTGTTTCTGCTGATTTAACAGCCGGCAATTCTAGCCGAGAGATGAACTTAAAAAGGGTGTTGTTGTAGGAGAGGCATCACTTGATTTCTTCATGTGCTGTGCGTTGATCGGCATGTTTCATACGTATGAATGACTGCCATTGGACATGTTGCAAAGACGTTGTTTAGCATTTTAATTACCGCTATCTCAAGGACAACTGCTTTTGTACAACAATGTGTGTGTGAATGCTTGTATGTGTGCGTGCTTGCGTGTGAGTGCATGTGTGTGTGTGTCTGTTCTCAGTAGAACTACCCCAGTGGGCCTCTGGAGGTCTGTATTAATCATGTTTACATTATGCTCCAGAACACACACGAGGTTGGCCTTCTGTGCCACGCACACACACGCACACCACACACACACCGTGGGGGTCAGGGTTCATCTCTCTGGTGTTAATTAAATGAACAGTGGACTGAGTACCGGCCTCTCCACATCTGCCAGACTTATGCAAATATTCATCATGCTTATACAAATGATAATGTCATGTCATTATGCATGCAGTGTGTGGGTTCCACTGGAACTACCTCAGTGAGCCTAGTGGATTGGAAGGGGAAGGAGGGAGGGGGGAGGGGGTGCTGTGTGTATGTGTGGGGGGGGTGTTGTGTGTATGTGTGGGGGGAGGGGTGTGTGTGTGTGTGTGTGTGTGTGTGTGGGGGGAGGTGTTGTGTGTGTGTTTGGGGGGTTGTGTGTGTGTGTGTGTGTTGGGGGGGGAGGGGTGTTGTGTGTGTGTGTGGGGGGAGGGGGGTGTTGTGTGTGTGTGTGGGGGAGGGGGGTGTTGTGTGTGTGTGTGGGGGGAGGGGGTGTTGTGTGTGTGTGTGTGGGGGGTTGTGTGTGTGTGTGTGGGGGGGGTTGTGTGTGTGTGTGTGGGGGGGTGTGTGTGTGTGTGTATGTGTTGGGGGGTGTTGTGTGTGTGTGTGTGTGTGTGTGTGTGTGTTGGGGGGGTTGTGTGTGTGTGTGTGTGTGGGGGGGGTTGTGTGTGTGTGTGTGTGTGTGTGTGTGTGTGTGGGAGGGGGGTACGACTCCGTCATAAAAGATGAGTCGGGGCAATGTGCCTTGGTACCTCTGTACTGTACCTCCCCCTGCTGTGAGGACAAGACCCCCTACACCCAAACACACACACAGACAGAGGAGGAGGAGAGAGGAGCAGGAGGAGAGAGGAGGAGGGGGAGAGAGGAGGAGGAGGGAGGAGCAGGGGGAGAGAGGAGAGAGGAGAGGACAGGAGGAGGAGGAGGAGGGGGAGAGAGGAGGAGGAGGGAGAAGGAGAGAGGAGGAGGAGGTAGAAGGAGAGAGGAGGAGGGGGAGAGAGGAGGAGGAGGGAGGAGCAGGGGGGAGAGAGGAGAGAGGAGAGGACAGGAGGAGGAGGAGGGGGGGAGAGAGGAGGAGGAGGGAGAAGGAGAGAGGAGGAGGAGGTAGAAGGAGAGAGGAGGAGGGGGAGAGAGGAGGAGGAGGGAGGAGCAGGGGGAGAGAGGAGAGAGGAGAGGACAGGAGGAGGAGGAGGGGGGGAGAGAGGAGGAGGAGGGAGAAGGAGAGAGGAGGAGGAGGTAGAAGGAGAGAGGGGGAGAGAGAAGGAGAGAGGAGGAGGGGGAGAGAGGAGGAGGAGGGAGGAGAGGAGGAGGAGAGAGGAGCAGGAGGAGAGAGGAGGGGGAGGAGAAGTGTTTGAGTATGCATGTGTGTATGCCTAATGTGTGAGATGACAGATGTTTGCATACAGTGTGTGTGTGTGTGTGTGTGTGTGTGTTTGAGATCAAGGACTAGATGCTGTAAGGCATTGACAAATGTGTGTTTCTGTTCCTATGGGGGATGTCCCTTCTGTTCTTGATACATGTGATCCCATACACACTGACACTTCACTGAAGCTCTGAGCCTTCTGTTGAAGCAGTGGCTAGGAAATCACATTCTGAACACACACACACACACACACACACACACACACACACACACACAGAGATGGGAACATGCTCAGACACGCACACACAAATCACATATTCTGCCATTGGCAACAGTACAGTGTTCTGATGAATGTGTTTTGTATTGTTCACCATGTTGTTGCCCTGTACACCCGTTTACATATTTCTCCAAGCAGTACAGCATTTCTGGAATGTCCTGATATTTAGCTCTACCGTACTGTTAATAGCAGAGATAAATGACTTATGGCATTGAAGAACAACCATCTGGTCTTCATCATGTTCACACTGTGGTGGTTTCTAAATAGGAAAGTTGAATCTCACTCCTTTGAAGTATGCATTGACTGAGGTGATAGAATTGAACGAGAGATGGGCGGAGAGACACAGAGAGAGAGAGAGAGTGAGAGAGAGAGCGAGGAGAGGAGAGACTGCAAGAGAGAGAGGAGAGGAGAGAGAGGAGAGACAGAGAGACAGACAGAGAGAGGAGAGACACAGAGAGAGAGAGAGGAGAGACACAGAGAGAGAGAGGAGAGACACAGAGACAGAGAGACAGACAGAGAGAGGAGAGACACAGAGAGAGAGAGAGAGAGGAGAGACAGAGAGACAGACAGAGAGAGGAGAGACACAGAGAGAGAGGAGAGGAGAGAGAGAGAGAGGAGAGAGAGAGAGGAGAGAGAGAGAGGAGAGACACAGAGAGAGAGAGAGAGGAGAGAGAGAGAGGAGAGAGAGAGAGAGACAGAGAGAGAGAAGAGAGACAGACAGAGACAGAGAGAGAGAGAGAGAGAGAGAGGAGATGAGAGAGAGAGAGGAGAGACACAGAGAGAGAGACAGAGAGGAGAGAGAGAGAGGAGAGACAGAGAGAGGAGAGAGAGAGAGGAGAGACACAGAGAGAGAGAGAGAGGAGAGAGAGAGAGGAGAGACAGAGAGAGGAGAGAGAGAGAGACAGAGAGAGAGACAGAGACAGAGACAGAGACAGAGAGAGAGAGAGAGAGAGAGAGAGGAGAGACACAGAGAGAGAGAGAGAGGAGAGACACAGAGAGAGGAGAGACAGAGAGAGGAGAGACAGCGAGAGAGAGAGAGAGAGAGAGAGAGAGGAGAGAGAGAGAGAGAGGAGAGACACAGAGAGAGGAGAGACAGAGAGAGGAGAGACAGAGAGAGAGAGAGAGAGAGAGAGAGAGGAGAGACAGAGAGAGAGGAGAGAGAGAGAGAGAGAGAGGAGCGACAGTGGGATAAGTGGTGAGACAGGGAGTGGTGGCCCCAGGATATTTTGTGGCTGACTCATTCAGTGTGTTATTGCTCATTCTCATGGACCTGTTGGCATAATGTGTGACTGGGTGTTATTGACAGGGAGATGTGTGAACAGTAGTTAGTGACAGTCTGTGTGACCATGTGACTGAACAGTAGTTAGTGACAGTCTGTGTGACTACGTGACTGAACAGTAGTTAGTGACAGTCTGTTTGACTATGTGACTGAACAGTAGTTAGTGACAGTCTGTGTGTCAGGTGATTGATGGTGGAAGGGTGTGTGTGTGTGGCTTGCATATTAATACAACATCCGGTTATTTGTGCTTCTGTGCTATAAAGGTCAGTGATTTCCCCCTGATGGAAATTTGATAAAGCCCTGCATCATTCCCTCAGTTGATATTGTTAAGTGTTTTTAAAGATTTCACTCATTACAGAGAACATTTAAAGCTATTATCTTATCAGTCCTTTTAATTGATTTGTTTCAACGTGTACTCACGCTTAAGAAAAATCTGATCCCTCACCAGGGAAACGGCTCATCCTACTGTTTCAACGTGTACTCACGCTTAAGTAAATCTGATCCCTCACCAGGGAAACGGCTCATCCTACTGTTTCATTTTGCTGCCTGTTTGTTTCTTCATGAGAGCTAATTCAAGCCCTGATTATAATTCCCGTCATTAGCTATGCAGCTTGGTTTGGGCTGTGCTTTTCAGGATTAGCACGCGAGATCAAAGTTCAGCCAACCCCTGATTCCACCACTGGCCTAAGCCCCGTAATAGGAGCATGATCCTAGCGCGCTAATTAGCATTTCAAAGGCTTGTTAGCGGTTGATGCTAAAAGGAATG